>NC_044196.1:11834538-12100709 GCF_900880675.1 Sparus aurata | reverse complement strand
TTGAATATAGAGGACCAGACGTCCCTGTTAGTGTCCTGTCCCCAGTTAGAAAAGTTAACTGTACCTTAAAAACAGACGGCCAAGTGAAATAATACTCTGTCTGATTTATTCTTCTTGCTCGTGCTTTTTCATGAAAACACTTTAAGGAGAAAACTCTGCAGAAATGCATCCACATCATCACCACAAATATCTCTCAGAGTCAGTGTTTGTCACAATACAAAACTGATACTAAACCCATCATGACATCACAGCACCAGCAGCCCCATCTCTAATCCAAAACCTCCTCAAGAAAAAAGATATAAAGCGTTTAAAACAAGCTGAGCCTCTTAAATCCAAATTTAAGCACCAGCTCTCACGTGTGTGTGTGTGTGTGTGTGTGTGTGTGTGTCATTGTAACTGGTCACAGTCTGACCTCTAGTGACAGCTGATGAGACAGCAGAAGCCTTTTCACAGATTGAGGAACTTCATAAAAGATGCTTCCGAGTTGCATTGTGGGAAATGTAGGATTCAGTGTTGACCCCATGAAAGGACCCAAAAGTCTGGATAACAGCCTAAAAATGTGCAGTGTCCCTTCAGTTACTGCTAAAGGGAGTGTGTAACAGTTCAAAATGCAAATTTGCACCACAGGCTTTGTATTGTACGCCGGCAAAACAAAGGTCAATGTCAAACACTTCACATGCTAGACAGGGGAATCATTAAATCAATCAATGAATACTAATAACAATCAAATAGCTCCAACAGACTGTACTCACCACTCATGCTGCCAGTCTGATCCTCTCTTGATGTCCAGTTAAGGAACAAAAAAATGTGTAATATCCTGGGGCTTTAATGTATGCTGAATTAACAAGAAGGCACCAAAACTAAGAATTTGTCAGAGTGAGACTTTCTTAAAGTTCATAAAGTTTCTTCTGACTCAACAACTCACAAAATTAAGCATTTTTTAAAGGGAGTCTGGTGAATTTATTGACTGTCGTTGATGTCGCAGCTTTGACGTGTCACATGTTGGTGTTGAGGTATGCTGTCTGCTGGAGAGAAACATGACACAAACTCTGTCTGACTTCATGAGTGTTCATCACTTAAATCAAGATAATCTGATTACCAGAGAAAGAGAGCGACAGCACGGAAAATAATGACGTCATTTTAAAGAATTCAACTTAATTACATTTGGGTAATGGATGGAATATTAATTCAGTGGCAGGAGAATATATGATATAAATAAATTAGAGGCCCAAATGTTGTGTAATGGTCTTCTGTGGATGTTCCCAGTAACAGCTTGTTGACCAGAAGAGTGAATGGATTAAAAGAAATGAGGGTTATATTAGGCTCTTGGTTCAAAATCATTTGCAAAAGAGTTGTTATAACTCCATACCAATATTTACTGACAGGTCCAAAGAACTTACTACTGTAATTTTAGAAGAAGCAGAAGTAGTAGTGGTAGTTTCCCACGTGTCTTGAATGCCTCACGCGAAACCGAAAGTAATCTAGTGCGTCTGTTTGCTGATATCTTCCAGATGAGCTGCACGAGCGACGACGGGAGGCTGTGATATCGTCCCTATAAAGTTCAGACAATCGATTAATTGTTGTTTTCATCCTTTAAACCGGATTATTTGCATTGTTTCTTTAGTTTTTGCCTCTTTTCCACCATGTGTCGTCGTCGTCTGTTCCTGCTCGCCGCGCTGCTGCTTCTCTGTACAGGTATGAATGAAGTTTGACGTTTTGTTTGCTTGTTTTGTTTGTTTGTTTACACTTGAGCGCTTAACTTCACCTTGATAAGGGTGCGAAACGAGTTACGTCATTATAAATCTCATTATAATTAAATTTAATTGAATGTAATTGTAGTGACTTTGGTTGCTATGGCACAAGAAAGTAGATAAGCTCATGAGACTCAGTGTTGCATGATAAGATGGTGGTGTGTTTAGTGATTCATAAAGGTGCTCTGGGGGGCTTTAACGTATGCCGAATTTACAAGAAGGCACCAAAACTAAGACATTGTCAGAAACAGAGTTTCTTAAAGTTTCTTCTTACTCAGCAACTCACAAAATTGAGCGATTTTTTAAAGGGAGTCTGGTGAATTTCTCTCCTTATCATCTCCTTGCTGGTGCTGACTGTCTGTGGTGCTGCTTTGACCTGTAATGTGTTGGTGTTGATGTATGCTGTCTGCTGGAGTGCAAAACATTCTCAAATTGGTGTAAATTATTTGCTAATAATAATACGCGTTATCCAAAAAAACATGAAATATGACACCGTGTCCCTGGTTTTGCAGGTATTTACTCATAATTGCAATATTATGTCATCGCAGTGTTCGAGTTCAATAAAGCAGATTTTAGAGGACAATGTCATAACAACCAAATCAACAGAATTAATGTTAGCTATGTCTGTTTCTTCAAAACTAAAAAAATATGTGAAAACGTAATGTTTATTTATGTGACAACTTTACATTTGTTCAGGTTCAGATCTGCGTCTATGTTCTGCTTAGGTTCAGGCACAAACGGTCAGGAAACCTCACGGCTCGGCTTAAAATAGACTTCCCATTTTAGTGACCACTGAAGATGTTAGAAATTTCCCCAGTTCCCCTAAAAAAAATCCAGTTGCGTCACTACAAAAACGTTTGATGATGGTGGAGATAGTCCCCTTTGTTCAAACCAAAAACAGTTGGAAATCTCTTGGAAAGTCTTGAACTGCAGTTGACCACTTGGCAGCGTTGTGGCTTTTAAAAGCAGCTTATAAAGTAGCTTCAGTGTGAGCAGGATGACAGGAGATCAGTCGCATATTGTCTTGGACCAAAACTTGGATCCAGCAGTGGTAATGTGTGGAAAAGACATTCTACCTTGTAGACGTGCTGCAAGAACAGATAACAATGAAGAAATATCCTTCACATGGGTTGCAAAACATAGGGTGGGGGTTCGTTAAATTTCCCTGAGTCATTGTGGTCCCCTGAAGGAAAAGAGAAGTTAATATTCTGCTCTCCAGCATGATCCTGTAGCTGCATTTCTGAAGCAGACGCGCTCGTCTTCCTGACCAAAAATGTGTAAAACATGTCCTGTACATCTACCAACATGTCATGTTTACTATGCAATGCATGCAGATGTTTAATTTAGATTACATATCTTCAGGGATACAAAACACGTTTTTGTAAATAAAGGCACCTTTTGCAAAATAAAGTATTTAATGAAAGTTATGTTCACACTTTATCAATACCAATATGGAAACTTATGTTTTTATAATAGCAAGCAATCTGACATGTTAAATTTATGTTTACAAAAGCATTTTATCAAAAAGGGACACAGTCTTTTCAGAAGGATGCACTTTTATATATTTTTTCGAGTGAGTTTGAAGCTGCACCGTTTACAGTGGCAGGGCGAATTTGTTGTAAATCATAGCATTAAAATAAAAGCAATGCTTTTAATAATTTCTTTGTAATTTGAAGTTTGTTCTTGAGAAGAAAAAAAAAATGGATTAAAATCGTAATCGTGTGAAAAAATCAGAGATTCAATTTATAGGCCATATCGCCCAGCCCTAATAATAAGCAAACTCAAAGACACTTGGAAGTTTAGAAAACAGAATAGAAACACATTTATAACTTCCACTTTTTGTCTCTGGCTTGCATTTGATGACGTTAATCTTCAAAAGTGATTTGTAAGCTTTCATAGAGAAAAGAATCAGTCACTTCCTCATGTAGCTGAAGGCTGTGATTTTTTTGGCAAGGGTTACTGAAACAGGAGTATAAAAACACGCTGTTATTGTGGATTAATAAACTTTTGGCTCGGTTAAATTCCAGTGTGGAACTAAAAGGTCAAAGTTGACTTGTTTTTAAAGTAGCAGCAGACAACTTGTCAAACTGTTCTGCTGCTGTAAAGACAACTTGATAGATCTGTTGGATAGTTACTGGATAGTTTATTCAAGCGTTAAGTCTACGATAGAAGTGGATCACCAGTTGAACTTCCTTGTCTTGGGTACGTTGAAGCAGGAAACTAGACAACTAGGGTTGGTTATTGGACTACGATGCTTTTATTGCACTGACCAAATCACTTCCAGACTTTATAGTATCGAAAAATGTCTTGACTGTTTGGTACCAATTTCACTACCTAAGGAGTATGCAGCATGCTTGTGCCAAGATCTGATAGTGCTGCTTGATTGGCATCAGGTTACACCCAGAGATGTGTAATGTCATCTTTTGTTACAAAAAATTTCACAGAATTGGTGGGAGACATTATCAAACTCAAGGTTTTGTATCAGTACAGGTGTTCTTTTAACGATACCAAGCCTTAAAGACGAAGCAGCGTATGCAGCTGGGCAGGTTTAGTAAGAAAAATAATAAACACAAGACAGTTGTTAGGGCACAAAACCAACAAATCAAGACAGTTTCCACACGGACATCGCCGTCTATGTGGAAACTGAAGGTGAATACTGAATGGAATGGAATATTTGAAAAGTTGTGAGTGAGAACATGTTGGAATTAGATGTAACAGGCTTTTTGCAACACAGGCGAATTTTGTTCATTGTTGGTTTTGGTCTTACAACACAACAGGATCACCATGTTTTTTGTGTTTTTGCGCGGAGAAGCCTCGGGAGAGAGTGTGCCGGTGAAGGTTCAGGCCCTTGCTGGCGAAACAGTCGTTCTGCCTTGCCAAACCAAAACCGGTGACCTCCCAGCCATCGAATGGTCCAAGGAAGGTCTGGCTCCCAAACGCATCATCCTCGCGTACCGAAACGGCCGTGACGTCCACGCAGAGAAGAATGCACTCTTTCATTACAGAACGAGCCTCATCATGGACGAGCTGAAACATGGAAACATCTCATTGAGGATTTCCGGCGTGCGTCTCTCCGACGCAGGAAAGTACATCTGTAAGACGATCCGGAATAAAGTGCAGAAGGACGTCACGGTACAGCTTTCTGTGGGTACGTCCAGTCGAATTGATTTTTTTTTACATTAGTTGTTGGGGTTAAGTGTTTCTCAAATGACAAATATGTCACCCTGAAATGTCTTATTTCATCTGCAACCCAAAGATATTCACTTTACTGTCATAGAGGAGGAAAGAAACCAGAAAATATTCACATTTAAGAGGCTGGAATCCGAGAACGTTAATTTTTATTCAATGTTGAAGCTAAAACTCCCGCAGGAAAGTGAGTAAGTATTACCAAAATGTCAAACTATCCCCTCACGTTCTCTGGTTCACCTTTCAAAGGTCACACCTTGTTTAATTCTTGGTTTTTAGATGCAGTTTCTGAGCCAAAGCTGTTGGCTGTTCCCGCTGTCGATGGTGGAGTGACCCTGCAGTGTGAGGCCGACTGCTGGTCCCCGCAGCCCGAGATCACATTTCTTGACAAACACGGAAACAGCATCAGTGCTGAAGAGCCAAAAACTCATATGGATAACAGAGGATGTTTCACCATCACCAGGAGAATGACTTTACAGACTTACACCAACAGGTTTGACTTCAGTTTAATACTCAAGAGATGTATATTAAGACATCAGCGAGGTTGTTGGTTGAATCCTGTGCCATGCGGGCAAAAGCAAATTCCAAAATAAGTTTATTGATGAGATTAAAATGTTAAAATTCTGCATCTCTCTCTGTTAAAAAACAACCTAAACTAAATCTCAATCTCTTGTCCCTTCATCGCAGCGTCACCTGCAGAGTTCACCAGCCTGAAACAAACCAGACGAGGGTTACAGAGATTTACATACCAGGTGAGATCGAGCTTCAACAATCCACCTTAATGAATATCAGCTCTGTTATTCAGTCAGACACAATTAGTTTATTAGTTTACAAAAATGTGCTAACAATTCTCTGTATTCTTCTTCAGTTGCAACAAACCAGTCAGGTTGTCTCTTTCTTACTTCTTCTTAATCTTTTTTATCATTTCAGATAACTGCATGAGATCCTGCACTCAAACTGCCGCCATCGCTGTCGCTGTTGCAATCGCAGTCCTTCTCATAATCCTATTTGCATGTGGTGTGTTAACAAACAAGATGTGTGGAATAACTGGTAAGTTGTTAACACTGGTTCTTGTTGAGAGGTGATGGAAAACTTCATCCCCAGCTTCTTCCGTTAAATACTTTAAATATACAGATGTGTGCAGAGTATTTGTGTTTATTGCATCATTTCAAATTGTGTTGCAACAACAGTGAGAGCAGTTCATGTTCACCACCAGATGGCGCCAAAGTCGGGCTTAACTGAGGGCAGATCAGCTCTTGTCAGACAGAGTTTACGGAAAAACACAGTTTTTGTTCCTGATAGCCGAAGAAACTTGAAGGTTTAACTGATGAACCTGGTGTTCAAGGTGCTTTGTCACACAGAACCATCTGGGAACCCCTCTGTAGAACTTTCATACTGGACTTGCAGCAATGATGGAAACATTCAGTTAAAATCTGTTTTTATTTCTGTTATGTTTGAGCCCTTCCTAGTACCGAAACTGAAATTCCATTTTTATCTTTTCTTCACACAGTCGGGGGACAAAAGTTGCCACTGTCCAGACAATCATCAGACCAGAGTACAGCAAGCAGCAATGTAGACCCCTCAGATGTCTACCCTCAGGGAGCCGCCACCACTGAGCTTCTGAGGAAAATACGTGAGCTGCCGTTGGGTCATCATGTAATGGAAGACATTGTCCGCAGACTAACTCAACACCTGAATGACCTTGTCTCTGAGAGGAGCGCTGTCGTGCACCAGCCCGGCCAGGCTACGATTAACGACAGTCCTCCCCGATCCTCTCCAGTCGCCCCACCACCCGTTAATCCAACCTCCAACATTCCCCACAGCGACAACCCAAAACCAGCGGCCTCGACCGGCAGCAATCGTCCAAAATCTGTCAGCTTTGCCCAGAACAAAGACCCAAAACCGGGTGTCTCAGATCCAGGATCCAGCCCTCACAACCCCAGCAGCCCTGCTCTTCTCACAGACACCTCGGCTGTTCTTCCGCCCAGTTCTTCTTCAGCCTTCGCTTCAGGTGGAACGTCTGTTAAGCGTACGATGAGCCTCCCCGAGTCTCAGCTTCGTCTGAAACCTGTTACCAAGCCCCAACGTCGATACACCATGTACAGCAACCGCTTCAGCCCTCTGGAACATCTATCTGATGATGAACAAGCGCTGTTGTGATTAGAACAGAGCAGAGATGGGATCAGGTTTGTCAGAAATTAAATTAGATTTGAAATTTTAATTTGAGATGAACAACTCGTGGTCTGTCAGCTGGACAGAAGTTTGTGTTGTGTTGGCACAAAAAAGATTGGCATATCAGATGTTTACAAAAAACCTTGAACCCACAGTAACACGATGTGTTTTAGTCTCGAAGAAAAAATTGGGAATTTACAACCAAAATCTGCACATTATGATTTTGACATTATGTATTTTTATGGTACTGGGCCGTACTTTCATTGAATGGTGAAACGTATTGGACGTAAACATTTGTGCCATGTTTATGTTATAAGCCAGGCTACTTCTTGATTTTTGGAGAGGAAGGCTTATTTACTTAACATTAGGATAATGTAAAGCAAATTCACAGGTTTGTTCCCCGTCTGTGCTGACAATAGTTTTTTAGGTTGTGGGTCCGTTACATTTTCATGAACACAGTCCTGAAAATGCTCTAACAGAACTTCTTCAAATTTGGCGCAAAACGTCCATATGGATTGAAAGATGAACTCATTGGAATTGGTGGTCGAAGGTGACTGTGACCTCACAAGATGCATTTTCACAATTTAACACAAATGTCTAAAAGGATAAGATGGTGAAGTGAGTGTGTCGGCTTGTATTCGGCGTCTCAACACTCGTAACTTCAAACAGATGATATTTAGTTTTGCCGAACATTGCCTGTCTTTGCATGCTCCTGTTGAGTGTAAACCCAAAAGGGAACGCTGATTTATTGGTTGAATCCAGACCATAATATTCTCCTGAACATAACCGAGGAGTTTTATTTCCTTAATGTAACGAACTGCGACTGAGAAGAGAACAGTTGAATACTGTATCAGCTGAAAGCCTTTCCAGATTTACTGAAAAACTTGACAGTCATGAAAGCAGCTGGACCGTGCACTGCATTTTATATCAAAAAAGGTCAACTTAACTCAACACCGTAACTCAGGAACAGCTACTTAACTGGTGCGCTGATGCAAATACAGCTGAGAGGCCTTAATTAGATTCAATTAGGGATTGTTACAAATGTGCTATTTTTTAAAAAGGAGTCATACAGTGAGAAGAAATAAATGTAGAGATATCAAAAGTGTAGATGCATCATTTTATAACTGTGTCAAAACATTTGGTGCGGAGAGATTCCCCAACCAGCAACTCAGAAGGGGACCAGAACATATCTTAAAACCTTTTGTATGTATGTTTTTGGGTTGAACTGACCCTTTAAACTCAGCTGTCTATAAGCAAAGGTGCCTTTTTACCTCTTTATCTCTATCTTATCACTTCAGCATTCACACTTTGTTTACCTGTTGCAATAAGCTTTACAAGCAGTGTTTGGTTTTTTTTAATATTTACAGCCATCATGCTAATTACATACCAAATGTTTACTCTGATGGATCGAGGTTTCCGGGCTTTAAAGATAAATACTTTTTTTTTCTTCCTTTTGAGGTACATTTGTTTTTTATGTAAAATATGTTCTGGGGCGGGTGGTAACAAGTTACATAAGTCTGAGAAAGATAAGTTACATGATGAAGTGCTGGGATCTCCTATTATACTGTGGTTGAGTGTGTAGTTAGCGAGCTATAGTTAGCCATGTTACTTTATCATGTTTAAGTTTAACCTTACATCTTTAATCAGCAATACATTCACATATTTTTTTTGTGTGACTAGTTTGGTTACCGCATTTTCATCAAGCTGTTGTTGCAGCAGAGACTTCTTGATACAGATACGTTGTCGTTGATTGTGCAGTCAGCTAGCTAACGTTAGCCCTGTTACTACTCATGTGTGACGTTAATCTTTGATGTTATGATAGAGACATTAACATATATTGTAGCCAGTGGTGTGTTAAGTTTAAGCACTTTAGCTAACGCAGCACTAATGTCAACGTTTTTCAATTTTAAAATACTAAAATGTAGTGTGCACATGAGTGGGATTCTGAAATTGTACACTGATATTCACTTTATTTGAGCCTTTTTCATGGGAGTGATTGTATTTTTATTGTAACACAAGTTGTTGTTTTTCATGTCTGTACATATTCCATCTGTTTCATAACCTTTATTTCAAGATCTTTGCACATTTCTGCACACGTCTTACAGTACGTTTATATTCATATACAGGTGAGAGTGATTTAAAAGGGGATCTGTAAAAGGGTTGCAACGGTATGAGATTTTCAAGGTACAATAATTTTCATGGTACTATACAGTTGTTATTATTATCAACCAAGAGCCTGAAAGGTACTGTGAACAGAGAAGGTTTTTCTGGGTTGAATAAATGTGGATATAAACTGGAAATATGATTAATATATATTCCTCAAAAACACTAATATTAAAAACCGTAGATCAATAAATGTGTATATGGTACCGAAACCATTAATTTTCATACCATGATATACCTTGAAACTGATTACTGCTGCAACTCTTCTGTGAAAGTTTAAACAGTGTCAGTAAGTTACTTGAAACTTGAGTTGTTTTTATTCTTGTGTTTGTTATTTGCTTGTGCATTCATCAATAAGGTTGAAAGAATATCGAGAGACGAAGAAGGAATTACTAAAAGGACTCAGATGTTTGTTTGAAGCTCTGATGTTCAAAACACATTGGCTTATTTTTGAATTGTGTGCAGTACAAAAACACAGCGCTTCTTTCTCTTGAAGAAAATGTCTTAACATAATTCAGACAGCTCTTACATTTCCAGACAGATCAGTATGACAGTTTCCAGAAGACAGGGGAGATTCTAGGTAGTGGATGAAAAAACTGTGAAGCAACTTTCTTGTCTGAAAAAGAAATTCTCTGAATTAACGTCGGATCTGACCATGAAGAGTATAGTTTCATTTCTCTAAAATGCAGACATGTGTTCATGTGACTCCATGCAGTTTGTGTCTAATCTTTCAGTTCCATGGCTATTCTGAGAAGTATTATTAGTCTGAACTGTTTTGTTTTTAGTTTTGGCTTTAATTCCAAAGTTGCCCCTTAAAGTTAGAATTTTAAGAGGAAAAGTCAAAATTTGGGGGAAAATAGTCAAAATTTTGGGGAAAAGTCAGAAATTTGAGAAAAAGATCTTATTCATCCTAATTGTAAAAAGATAAGTTAAAACTGTTTTAATAAACTTTATCAATACCGTATTAATGATTAGTCTCCTACACTTATTTCTATGTAATGAATCTTAGTTAAGTTTTTTGGGGCCTGCTGGAACACTCCAGACATCCTTATAGGTCAGCGGTCCTCAATAGGCGGCCCCCGGGCCGCATCCGGCCCACCGGCCTCCTGTTTGTGGCCCCCGAACTGTTATTCCTTCATCATGTGTTTTGGTTGGGTCAGCACGTGTACACTGGGACTTGTCTCCATGCCAACGATACACATACAGCTGGGTCACTCACCGCTGCGATCGCAACTTTTAACTTTCACTTTCGTTTTCGGAGCAGTTCGCGTATTCACATTTTTCCGGCGAAATGTGAATACGCGAACTGCTCCTTTGTTTTGAATATTACAGTATTATTGCATGTGGCCTGACCGACCTCAACACATGGACCTTTGAGTCATTGAAAAAAATCTTGGTGGCCCTTTAAGATTTGTATTTGAGTACCCCTGTTATAGGTGAATAGATTTATTTATAGTAAATATTCTTTTATTCAAAATAAAATGGAGGCAGTTCAAATTTAAGCGTCATATAAAAGATATTGACATTTTCCTACAAAACGTTGCATATCATGTTTATTTTATATGTTTTTGACCTGACTGTGATGTCTGGGATGGAGGCGACATGGCTGGCAAACCAGTGACCACTGTTCAGGACAGTGTTTAAAAATGTATAAGCATGACACCACTGCATATTTTCACGTTGACCTCAGCTGTGTTTGTCCTGACCAAAACAGGTAAGCCAAATTTATGATATTTTCCAAACCCTATCTGAATGGTTTTTGTACCAAAACCTGACCTGAGCACAAAGCACATCGTTGCTGCAACATAAAATTGAAAATTGAACTTGAAGCCAAAGACACACCAAACTGACATGTTATGTTTACAGAAACCTACACCAATTTTTTCGAGGACCTCTGAGTGAATTTTTGTCACAACACTAAAAGCGGTTCTTCACGTGAAATAGGAACAAAAGGATTCTGCAAAAGCTGCTGTCCAGATAAGAACGCTGTTCACATCATGTGTGGCTCCTTGTAACCACAGCGTGATCTTTCTCTGTCATTCTGAGTCGTATGATTCCTTACGCACGACTGTCAGCCATAATTTAAAACAATTTAAACTAAATTGCAGCTTTAGAAAAAAACCTAAGATGATCATCTGTTGACATTGTGTCCATTTGCTCTGCTGTCATGATACATCTCCGCTTCTCTTCACTTATACACCCTGAACAACTACCACACTGACATACTGTGACCGCACAGATCCCAGCTTTGTATATTTCTTCTTTATATGATCAGTATTTATTCAAAATGTCCCTATTAAAACTAATTATACAGTTATATTTTACATTCAGTGCTGCTGATTAAGGACATAACAAAAAAGTTATCACTTCTTTTGTGTTTCTTACAATTCTGACATTAATTCCAAATTTAGCTTTAAAGTAAGAATTCTTAGAAAAAAAGTCAGAATTTTAAGAAAAAATTCAGAATTCTGCGAAAAAAGTCATTGGGTTGGGTTTGTCCATCAGCGTCTTTCTTTCGGACCAATGAAGGTTCATGGAGCACAAACACATCACTGACGGTAAGATCACACCCACTGTCATTGAACTATATAAAAAAATCCGACTTCCTCCAAAAGCTCAGTTGAAATTAGAGGAAGACTATCTAGTTTCTACCACTGTGTGAACCAAAAGGACACCAGCTCAGCTGATTGTCCGGAGACCTGCGGGGCGGTAAGCTTTTTTTGTAATTACTTAAAATGTATTTTAGTGTATACGAATTTGCATCAAAGCGAAACTTCATGGCTGCCGCGGAGCGTGTTAACTGACCCAACTGTTGATTTACTCTTTGCATCTCTATGTTTTATTAATATGCATTATTTCCCAACAGATTAATTCATATTTAACGGACTTTTAGAAAATCCTATGTGAATTTTGCAGTAACACACTCACAAATATCTATTCATGTTGAAACTTTATTTAAAGTCACCTTGTAAAATCTTCAAGCTGCACTCCAAATACTCGCGCGTGTGTGTGTGTGTGTCAGAAGAGGGCAGAAGTGTGTATGTGCGTGCGTGTGTGTGCGCGTGTGTGTGTGTCAGAAGAGGCAGAAGTGTGTGTGTGTGTGTGTGTGCGTGCGCATGTGTGTGTGTCAGAAGAGGCAGAAGTGTGTATGTGCGTGCGTGTGTGTCAGAAGAGGCAGAAGTGTGTCTGTGCGCGCGCGCGTGTGTGTGTGCGTGCGTGTGTGTGTCAGAAGAGGGCAGAAGTGTGTGTGTGTGTGTGTGTCAGAAGAGGGCAGAAGTGTGATGAAGATGATCCTGAGTGATGAAGATGACTCTGCGTGATGAAGATGATTCTGTGTGATGAAGATGACTCTGTGTGATGAAGATGATTCTTTGTTATGAAGATGATACTGTGTGATGAAGATGACTCTGAGTGATGAAGTTGATTCTGAGTGATGAAGATGACTCTGAGTGATGAAGATGATTCTGAGTGATGAAGATGATTCTGCGTGATGAAGATGATTCTTTGTTATGAAGATGATTCTGTGTGATGAAGATGACTGCGTGATGAAGATGATTCTTTGTTATGAAGATGATTCTGTGTGATGAAGATGACTGCGTGATGAAGATGATTCTGTGTGATGAAGATGATTCTTTGTTATGAAGATGACTGCGTGATGAAGATGATTCTTTGTTATGAAGATGATTCTTTGTTATGAAGATGACTCTGAGTGATGAAGTTAATTCTGTGTGATGAAGATAATTCTGAGTGATGAAGATGACTCTGAGTGATGAAGATGATTCTGTGTGATGAAGATGATTCTGTGTGAGGAAGATGATTCTTTGTTATGAAGATGATTCTGTGTGATGAAGATGATTCTGAGTGATGAAGATGACTCTGAGTGATGAAGATGATTCTGAGTGATGAAGATGATTCTGTGTGATGAAGATGATTCTGAGTGATGAAAATGACTCTGAGTGATGAAGTTGATTCTGAGTGATGAAGATGACTTTGAGTGATGAAGATGATTCTGAGTGATGAAGATGACTCTGAGTGATGAAGTTGATTCTGAGTGATGAAGATGACTCTGAGTGATGAAGATGATTCTGTGTGATGAAGATGACTGTCGTGTTTCAGGGAGTCATGTGGACGCTCGTCCTCTTCGTCGCTGTGCTCTGCTGTGGATCAGAAGTTTCTGGGATCAGCTGTAAAAATGAAACTGGTGTTGATGTCGACTGGTGAGATGACGTTCAGACTTTCAGTCAGGTTTATTTGTAAGGTCCAACATTACATACAGTGTCAAATATTACAATAATATTAATGATCAAATAATATTTAATCAAAAGGTCAAATGTGAAAGAAAAGAGAAAGTAAAAGCCGACCCGACAATATTGTGGGATGCCATAAATACGGTGGCCCTGAAGGGCAAACGACAATGACAAAAAGAAAAACACAACCACATTAACAAAAACACATCAACATTAACTTCTACCGGAAAAGGTAGATACCTTCTATGACACGGATCAATGCTGATTGGATGAAAGCACATCCGTCTTTCTAACAGGTGGGAAGTGCTGCTTTACGCTACACCTGGGGGGTATTCCAGAAAGCGGGTTTTGTAAAAACTCTTAGTTTGTTAACCCTGAGATGAGAGAAACTCTGAGTTTTCAGTTCCAGAAAGAGAGGTAACTTAAACTCTGGGTCTGTTACTTCGGTAACTTCTGTGAACAGAACCTGCTCACTGGCAGGTTCACCTGAAGAAACCCTGAGTCTGACAGAGCTGTCTGACAGCGGCTGTCCTTCCCTTCTCAGTCCGATCATGTTGAAGCAGAAATAATTCACATAGTTTTACACCAGGAGGAGAACTTAGATTCATAGATGAGCTCTCACTCCCTGTCATTTGTCACTTTGAGCCCCTGCCCCTCTACAATCATGTGCACGTCCCTGAACATTACGATACTTTTACAGTCATTATTTTATTTTATGTCATTATTATATAAGTGTTTTTAAATTCATTGGACCTGCCATCGATCGGTAATATTCAAAATGATAGGCTAACGGCCGATATTACAAAGGAAGAGGTAAATGATGCAATAAGTACATTAAAGAAATAATAAATCTCTGGGCAGTGATGGCTACCCCGCAGAGCGGTATAAAATGTTCAAAGATAAGCTCACACCACTGCTCTTGGCTTCTTATAATTGGACACTCCAAAACAATAAAATACCTCCATCCTGGACTGAAGCAATCATTACAGTCATCAACAAACAAGGAAGAGACAAAGAGCACTTGTGGAAATTACAGACCAATCCTGTAGCTAAATGTGGATTATAAAATATACACAACAATTATTTCAAAACAATTGAATACTTTCATAACAGAAATTATAGAGGAAGATCAAACAGGATATATAAGCGGAAGGCAATCGCAGGACAATATCAGAAGAACTTTGCATATCGTAGATGAAGCACAACAGTAAAAACAAAACATTATATTAGTAAGCATCAATTTTTGTATCAAGTGCTAGAACAATTTGGATTTAACAGTAAATCAGTGCAATGCATAAAGACTCTATATCAACAACAGGCCGCCACCAAAATTAAAATAAATGTCTGACTGACAAAATTATTTTGCAAAGATCTACCAGACAGGGTTTTTGCCTATCACCCACTTTTTTAGCTCTTTTCGTAGAAGTACGCTGGCACAAGCAGTTCAGAATGAAGAACTGGAGGGAGTAATGGTGAACGGAACAGAACACAAAATGGGACTTTTTGCTGATGATGTCAGAGCCTTCTTAGAACAACCGAACAAATCACTCCCTGTACTGATGAGACTTTTAGAAACGTACAGGCACCTCTCAGGATATAAAGTTAATATTTCTAAAACACAGATACTATCACTTAACTACACTCCATTAATAGAGATTCAGGATTTATATCATCTTAATTGGAACCTAAAGAAAATAAAATATCTGGGGGTCTCCATCACTAAAGGATTATCTAAACTATATATAATATAAAGAAACTTATGACAAAATTAGCCAAGAGATACAAAAAAGAAAACACTGGAAAATGGGCCACTCTGTTGCTAGATTTTAATTTGAGAATTGAAATAATCCAAACGAATGTGATACCTAGGCTCCTCTATTTATTTCCTAGTAGAGGTTCCTCAAACCCAGTTTGTGACCTGGAACAGAATAACATCAACGTTTATCTGGGCAGGTAAAAAACCTAGAATAAGGTTTGAAACTCTCCAGCTGCCAAAAGACAGAGGGGATATGGGTCTACCAAGACTGAAAGAATATTACTTTGCAGCCCAGCTGAGATATTCACTCTGCTGGTGTAAACCAGACAGCAAAGTGGAAAGAAATGGAGAAAGCGTTTGGAGGATACCCAATTCAGAATGTGATCAGAGATAAAGAAACATACAATGAAATTAAAAATAAAATTGACTCCATTACATTGTTTGCTCTGGAATTATGGTATAGAATTATTAAAAATGAAATCAATCAAACCAGCCAGTTATGACAAGGGATTCAAACAGTGGGAAATTAAAGGAATTATGGCATGGTGCACTCTAGAGAAAAAGATGGGGGGCTGGAGAGTTTTCAGAACATGAGGGTCAAATAGGATCTGAGTAAACATGAATTCTACAGGTACTTACAACTAAGAGATTATAACAATAAAGAAATCAAGACGGACCCCTCCATGGAAGTGAATGGTGTGATACATCAATAATTAGTATTTACAAGGACACCAAAATTAGAATGATATCAGCACTGTACCAAAAATTGACAGTAAACAAGAATACAACTCATTATATAAAAGAAAAGGGAATCAGAGTTCAACATAGAAATTTCAGACAAAGATTTGCTAAATATGTGGAAAATACATCAAACATCCACCAATTCGAGGATACGGAGAGTTCCCTTGGAGAAATTTGGTCAGATTCTTTATCATGCCCAAGGTCAAGAGTAAATATTTGAGTGTGAATCTATCATGCTGGAGAGAATGTGGAGCATTAAGCTCAGATCATGCACATGTATTTTGGAAATGAGATAAGGTCCAACTGCTTTGGAGGACGGTACATACAACTCTGCAAGAGGTGTTAAGATATGAGATCCCTCTGAGCTGCAAGGTTCTCTATTTGTGTAATCTCACAGAGGAAAATGTACATTGTACATACATACATGCAGGGGAGGTACCTGGTAAAAATACTGTTAATAGCTGGTAAAAAAGCTATCACAAGGAAATGGGGTAGAGTGGATCCTCTGACTCAGGAACAATGGATGGAGATAATAGAGGAAATCTAAGTAATGGAAAAATTGACACGTCGCTTAAGATTGCAAGAAACACAGCCGGAGGACAAATGGCTGAAATGGAAATTTTTCAGGACCTTGAACAGCGACAAAGAGTACTGAAAGAACATTAGATACAGAGGATGAAACTGAGAGAACTAATGAATGAACATGAAGGAATGCAACTCCCAACAGGACTGTATTTTATTTTTGTTTTCTAGTGTGGCTTTGTTTGGTTTCGATATTGTCGGATGTGGTGTTTACATGTACAAAATGTGAAAAATCATTTTGGGGGGCAGGTGCTCAGTGAAAAATAAGGGCACTTTATGCGGCATGTAGAACTGACGGCTGCCTTATTATAGCATCTGGAGATTCATCTATCTCAACTTCTTTGCTGGTAGATGGCCTACTGCTTCCCTGCTGTAGCTGCCTAGAATAAAATAATAATAGTTTTAGTAATAGCCTATTTTTTAAGGTTGAATATAGCCTATTAAGGTAAATACAAGATTACTGCAAGTCTTGTAACAAAGAAATAACTTGTTATCATATAAATCTAACTGCACAGTAAAAGTCCCTCACGTTGGTGAACGTGATTCACTCACTCATGATTCGCGTCGCTGAGGACGTGATTCTCGTTCACGTACTGTGCCGAAAGTGGTGCTGTGTCACTCACTCACTCAGGGCAGAGGAGTTGATTCACGTTCAGTAACCGTACTGCTAAAACTAGCGCTGTGTTGCTAACATCTGTGTAGCATCATGTTAAGTGATTTACTGTGCACAAAGGACACTTTCACTTTAGTTTTAGTGCATGTATACCACTCAAAGCAGCGCTGCGTCTCCCGCGAATAATCGTGTACTATAGTCCGTGAACGCACCGTCCCTCAGTAAGTGAACGTGAACCTCAGGGCTGATTAATGAACTGAATGATGGATCGTTTGGCTGCTTATCAGTTCAGGGAGTTGGAGAGCACTGAACGATTCGGTGAACGAATCTTTTGAACGAATCATTTTAATGAACGGATTCTAGAGATTCAGTACAGTAAAAAGAACTGCCGTTCCCATCTCTACTGTGCACTGTCTGCTGCTACAACGCGCCTCCGTTTGTGTCCGCTCTGCGCGTTCACGTTGACAGAGGTGTGCGCGGGTGGGGTGGAGGTAATATTAATTGGGGCAATATTATCACACGCTTTTAATCGACGAGCACTTATTGATGATCATGTCAGCATGGGCCACAAAAAAAAAAAACTTTCAAAAGGGCACTTGCTTGGTCCAGAGGGCAAAGGGCAGGTGCTTTAGCACCACCTAGTGTCTACCTGTGCACGCCACTGGTCAAATGTGAACAGAAGTGAAGTGTGAGAAACGCAGATCTCCTCTCGGTGCATCATTATCTATAATTACTCAGTTTATGATTAGATATTTAAGATTCCACTAAACAGATAAATTATAAACGAGTTCTGCAAAAATCAAGAAACATAGCAAGAAAACTTGATGACATGAATATTAGAAATACAAAATATCTACATTTTATCTGTTTTTCGGAACCAACCTGACCCAACCAGACTCCTCCAGACCCAATCTAAAAGGGGGCTGACCTGACTCCACCAGCCAGACCTGTCTTGACTGTACCCGATCCCACCCCACCCGACCTGACTCAACCCAATCTCACCTGACTTGACCCTACCTGACCCGGTCTGTCCTGTTCCTAACCGGACCAACGCAAACATTTGAACCATTAAATGTTTTATCAGGTGTTTAATTATTGATAGTTTGGTCTTCACAGTTTGGTTGTCACGGTGTCTTCTGATCTGCACAGACTGATTATTTTCTTCTCTTCATTGATTCTAACAGGTTCATTTTGTACAAGCTGCCTGATAGTTTTGATTATTATTACATTGATCCAGCTACAGAAAAAGCAGAACCGAGCAAGAATCCCATTAACCATCAAAATAGTGTCCTGGCTCAAACTCTGGCACTGTACTTCAATCTGGTAAGAGCCTTTTTCTGATCTGATCGATTTGGCATTAAATCCTCACACTGACTCGTAGGAGGTTCTGGTGCTGATGATGAGGTCATTCTGAAACATGTAAATCACTATCACACCTGTCAACTCAGTTTATTTATAAGCACCAGTTCATAACCAAAGTGATCTCATGAGCAGGTCTCGACCAGTCAGGAGAGTCTGTGTTAACACGAGTCTTTGTGTCCATCTCCCTCTGTATGCTCTGTAGAAACCAGGTACTGAAGATGTTGGATATATTGCCTACAATGATCAACCTCCTACATGTAATGCATTGAACAAATATGGCCACAGCAAAGGTTGGTGGAAATAACGTCTTTATTATTACTTCATGTTAAAACAGGCAGATTTTCCTTCTCATGTCTTTAGTTAAAGACACAAACATACATTGTGGTCAGGAAACTGTCCTGTAGCTCAGTTTCTGTTGAAGAGGACACTCGCTGTGTTCTTCAGCTGCTGGCATGAGCTCATGTTTGTAGACTAACAGTAAAGTCACTCCCTCCAAATGAAACCAACTAAACTTGCTAAAGCGAACTCACTGTTGATGTTTCCCAGGTTTCGTCATGATTGACAAAGACAAAAACTATGGAATCTGGCTCTTACACAGCACACCAAGATTTCCCTACAAAAAAGAAAGCAACAGTTTTTACCCTGACAGTGGGGAAACAAATGGGCAGACATTCATCTGTGTAACATTCCCTTATGCCACGTTCCAAGCCATAGGTAATGTACCAGGTCAAGTCTTTATCCTGTATTTACATCATAATCAAAGTCTTCACAGTTTGAGCTGAAATGTTTTTCTGTTTTCAGGTGAACACCTTCAGGATATCAACATTCACTCATTTGATCATTACCTCCCACCTTGGGTTCATCACAAGCTCCGCAAAGCTGCAGATATGTTCCGTGTGCCAGAAGTCCCAAAAACAACGTTCAGGAACTTGAAATCAAAAAGTGGAAATGACTTCAGAAGTTTTGTGCAAGACCAGAATGAAGGTGAGATTAATATATTTGGAATACATGTAAAACAAAAAAAAAAACACAAACGCTTCATTCAAGAGGCTCCTTCAGTTAACCCTGGTCCACTGCAGCTGCCCAGGTCCAAGTCTGACCTGTGGCCATTTGCTCTTCTCGTTCATCCTGTTTCCTGTCATCTCTCAGCTGTCATATGGGATTAAGCCATGAAAGGCCAAAAAAACATAACTAACACCCTCGGTTCTGACTGGCTGGTGGTGCGTCGCTGGCTTTCAACCCTGTGGGAAAGCATTCACCCTCACAGAGTTGTTAAAGTCACATGTGAGTCGTTGGGTTCAGGTGAGCCCAGGTGTGAATGTTGTTCAGCTGTCTGTGGAGAGAACTCAGTTCTGTATTTTAGGTGGTCATCAGTGATGTTTTAGTCCACCTCCTATGTTCAAAGACAGCCGTTCCGGTTTGTCATAGATGGATTCTTTTACTCCTCTTTCACACCATCTGTCTTCTCTGGACAACATGTTCACATTGTTGTCCTCACAGGAATGATGTGTCAGTTCAGTTCAATTCAATTGGCTTTATTGGCATGAGGTAACACTGGTTGAAATTAGCTAATGCTAGCCGCTGATAAACAGATAGTTTGTCCAGTCACCTGCCAGGCATCGTTTGAAAGTGCCCGTCCTCTTCGAGACTGTTTCTTCTCAGATCTCAGTTCTGTGTAACAAACCATCTGAAGCGTCAAGTTATGGTTGAGTAACTGATCTAACATCTGTCTGGGCCTGTACTCAGGCGCAGTGGACTGCTTGAACAGTTGTTACAAGATTTGTTAATAAACATAAATTCCTCTTTGGGCTGAAATAAAAACATTTTTCTGGGGAATTGTGTTTGTATCACAACATGTTTTCCATTGTAGCATGTAAACATTTGTGGGGGACAGGATTTCATTGTATGATGAACGTTCATATCAAAACTCTAGTGGACTTTACCATTTAAGGCAGCGAAACCACCGTCTTCTATCTCTTTTCTCTTCAGCAAAACAAGATTTACCCTTCGATCTGCCATCAATGGGTGAAGATCCACAATTGAATTTGTTTATGGGATTTGACCTGTAGTCTGTTAATGAGACGTCATGTCCATTAGTTCGGTAACAAAGGCAGCCTGAACTCAGTCTGCTGCTCTGTGTTCACTCCAGCCCTTCTCACACAGAGACACCACATTAAATCTGCAGTGAAGGCTCGCCATTTCTCCGCCTTTGATTGTTCACACTGAACCAAGCAGCGCCGGCTTTAAGCTGCACCAGTGGGTCAGTTCATACAGCACGCCGCACCAAAAGAGGCGTGAAGGTACACATCATCAGCTCTGTGTTTTTGGTGGTGTGTCCTCCTGTTAATGGAAACCTGTACCAGCTGGTGTTTATAATCATATGGATGCTGTTATAATGTGTAGTGATTGAGATACTGACCCACCAAACATCCTGGAAAGTGACAAAGTTACATGTTTCACTCTAAATTACATCATAATCACCATCAGTAAACAGTAAACCTCTTTCTCTCAGGTTTCCTGCACAGACATGAGTTCAGTATTGATTTGAGGGGGAGACGGTGTTTGTTTGTCGCCACAGTATCAAGACGTCAGCTCGTGTGCTTGAAGGTGGGGCAGCTGCAGCTTTGCCCTACTCCAGAGCAGGGCCTTCGCTGGCTCGGCTTAACTCGGCGCAATAAAAGCAGCAATGGAAAAAAGCTAATTGCTGCAGCTCGGTTTGACTCGGCAAAGCCAGACGTGCTGGTAGAAAAATGTCACCAGGCTCCTGAGCGATGCTGCCTGCAGCAGGGACACAAGGTCCTGCTTCAAACTCAAGTTTAGTTAGCACCAGCCGCTGTGGCACAAAGCCTGAGATATGTGACTTTGACAGGACAGGACATTAGTACAACCATAAAACATGCAGCCAAAGACAGAACAGGAATGTTGATGTCTCCCTGATGTTATTTTCAGGTATCAGCTGGTTGAATGTTCTTCATTCGCTGGATATCGCATTACTGACTGCTGTTTGCTGGTTTTGTGTGTTTTCATTCTGTGTCCTGCAGCAGGAGATCTGTACGTCACCATTGGAAAGAACATCGGTACCGTGGATGCTCAGACCTGGTGTTCTAAGACATCACATGACACAGAGGTCGAAAATGTGAAGTGCATCAGTATTGTTCCGGGGAGATCCTGGGGGCCTACGAAAGATCATTCCAAGTGGTGCGTGTCTAGAGAAAATGACTGGACGTGTTTTGCTGATTTAAATAGAGATCAAGAAAGACGAGGGGGGGCACTGTGCATCAACAACAAGGGAGTGAAAAACATATTCAGGAGTTTCATTGATTGTTCTAAAGCGCAAACACTCACCATAACATTGAAATCATTCTGACCTGGTTATCCTGTAACTCCTGGTGGTTCTGTTCTGTTTTTTTCTTTGACCAACTTTGAAAAGTTCTGTTTAAATCAGTTGTACATTTGTGAGTCTCTGATGAATCCTGCTGAAAATGAATCAGCTCACGAGGTGTAAACTAACAAAATCATCAGTAACATTTGTGTAAAATGTCTAAATTATTGAAACATCATCAAACATTTGTTCCATTATAATTATAATGGAACAAATGTTTGATGATGTCTTTTTAGAAGAGTTTGACAGGATATGATGATGAAATGTGAAGCTGTCTTTAAAAAACATTATAACTGATGAGTCAGTTAGTTCTGGGGATGTATTGATGAATTTAATTGATGAGAAGTCAGAATGGATCAGAACCAGTCTGTTAGAGGAAACAAAGAGCTGATGTGTTTGCCTACATATTCCACTGTGTGATGATGACATGTCAACCAATCAATAATCAATCACATTAAAGGTCAGTGAACTGAGCCGACGTCCGTCTGTCTCCTTTTGATTCCCAGTAACACTAGCATCAAGTGTAAACTGGTTTTATAACTGATCCGCCATCAGAGTTCATTCAGTCTTCAGCAGAAATCAAATATAATTTTATCAGATTTTAACTTGTGTTCCTTTTCTGACACACTGGACAGTAAAATTGACCATTGGTTTGGTGATGATGTCTTAAGGTTGAGTTGTTATAGTGTGGTCAGTGGTGACAATTTTTAATATATATACATTCTTTGTGACAAAATGTTTACTGACTTTTAATTTGTAAGGACCATCGGGTTGCGTCACTTCCTGTGGAGGGAATTTAACACGGAAGTTGGTGTAGTCCTGAGCTGGGAGTTAGTTGGGTTAGGACTTGCGTTACACCCCCAAGTACCAGAGTGATAGAGTTAACAAGTACCGATGGCTGCAGTCTGCAGGAATGTCCAACCCCGCCTACATCCAGTCTTTTAATCGTGCTTCGTTCATGACAGTGGGGATTTCCGACTTCTATGAAACTTGCTGCATTTATGACACCTGCAAACTGCAGGACTTAGTAATTTTCTTTTTAATGTAGATAAATGTTGTCATATATAAAACTAAAAGGAAAATCTATAATTAAATCAGCCAAAAAAAAGAGAAATGCATTTATATTTTGTAATATATATAAGCCTGCCTCTCTACTTAGGTCAACAGCATTTAAATGCCTACTGCATTATCTATCATTTTAATACAGTATCTGATTGTATTAGGCAAATTAAAATTACTTAATCCAATAAGGACCACTTTATAGCAATATATAACATATATATTTATATACATGATTTTTGCTATTCTGAAATATCCCAATGGTGCACTTCTACAAAAGAATATCTTTCAGGTAAAACTCCATCAAGAAGTTGTAGTTTATACTGTGAATATGGTTTACAAATCTTGTTCATAACCTAAAGCCAATGTAGGCTATCTTAAAAGATGCAATATGTTATTACTACATTCTGTATGATTCTATATGAGGCAGAGTTATGGAAATGAAGGACACATGAATGTAATTCTTACACTCACTGTCTCCCCTGAAAACTCAGTTCATGTGAATAATATATCACTATTCCTACAATGACTCCTTTGAGTCGAAGCGAGTAAACTCAACAAGACAGTATGAGGGAAAATCAGCTGTGATTGTGCTACTGTGGTTCATAGTAAAGTACAACAGACCGCTGTAATCAAGTTACAGACACACATTTTCATAACTTAGCAGGTAGTCCAACTTCCTCTCTGACTTTTCTCCAAGCACTCTCCTTTATTGTCCGCTCTCTGTATGCACTCCATACACAGCCAGCTGTTCTATTGCTGTGCTAACTGTGGCTAATGCTCCGTGCTCGGGCCCCGGAGCTCGTTAGCCCCGTACTATACTACCACACTCCATGTACAGCGGTATGGTGGTACAGAGCTCAGAGAGCAGACCCGGAGCGCTGCAGCCCCGGCTCGGAACGACACAACAAGCGAGAAAAGCTAGCTGTTCAATTGTTGTGCTAACTGTGGCCAATGCGCCATGCTCGGGCCCCGGAGCTCGTTAGCTCCGTACTATACTACCACACTACGCATACAGAGACCGGAGCTCGGGAGCTCTGGGACAGAAACAGATACACAGAGACTTGAACAAAACAGGAGAGAGCTTGGAGGAAAATCAGCGACGAAGTTGGACTCTGTGTCCCTCAGAGTCAGCCGGCATACTGATCCTAAAATGGTATTGTGGGCAGAATTGGACTTGCAGCCTTCCCGCAGGCTGCAGCCATTGCTTTCTCGTGTAACTTGGTGTGATCTGACGGTGTGTGGGTTTTCATGTTTGGTGTGTCTCATTGGACCCATTCCCCTCTCCTTCAGCTAGTCACCTTCGCTGGGAGGCCCACAGCCCTGTGTACTACACCTTTAATTTTGATTATACTTTCGAGTGAAGGTTATGGGGCCAAAACGGTAACTGTGCAATAACATTTACATAATAATCTGCACCAGACCGTATATAATACTTTTAAAGAATTGTGTTCATTAAAAAGAGAAATATTAAATAAACTTGTATATTTTGGAAGCACGTCTCTGCTGAGTGATTTTCTTTGTGTTATACCAAAGTGGTTGTGTCCACCTAAAATATTTCCTGGGGCAGAAATTCCCCTGGGTGGCATTGTTGGATTTAAATAACTTTTAAGCTAACTTAATCAACTTAAAACGTAGACCCTCGCTGCTTCGCCACATTTGTATAAACTTACAGAAACTGGTTGTACCTGTCCTCCGGGCTGTCCTCACGTGTTTCTGCAGAAATAAACAAAAACTGATGAGAGCGTCGTCTCAGCTCAGTGGGAAAATACCAGGAGGTATGAAATGAATCCTTCATGAATGAGGAAGTAGGCACACCTGAGTCTATCTATAGTAAGACAAGATACTCTGTGGTCTAAAAAAAGGACTTTGCACCTGACAGGGTGCCTCAAAACTGGTCAGTGCTCATTACAAACACTTAAAGGGATAGTTCGTGTTTTTTGAAGTGGGGTCATATAAAGTACATATCTATAGTCGATCTGTTTCCTACCATAATCACCGCTCAGCGCAGCCTCAGTTTGGAGAAGTAGAGAGCTGCTCCAGCCCAGACGCTCAGCTTTGTACTGCAGTGAACGGGGTCCAGAGAAAAAGAGAAATTAACCACCTAAAACAAGGCTCACCTAAAAAAATCTATATCAGTTCAAGTGTACGTTGTATAGGGAAATATCACACCGCTTTACATCGCTGTCAGTCCGGCCTTTCTTTTGGCACTACATTTTCTCAACGTAGAAGCTCTTTACCTCATAGTTGCGTATCCAGCTTTGAACCTTTTTCTTCTACTCAAAGGAACATTTGCATTTGTTGGGGACTATTTTTATTGGTGGATTGATAAACATGTGTTGCTCTAGTGTGTCACTTATTTTTGATTTATTTTCGTAATTTTCATAGAAAGTTCATCCAGAGTTTAAACACATTTAAAGTCACGTTATGTTTAATGAAGTTGCACAGACTCCTGGTTTGATGATGCTCTCAGTTTGACAGTTGGAGGGGAATAAAGAGGTGGAGACTAAAGACACAGCTCTAATTAATTTGTTTTTAGTTTCACTCCTTTATCTTACAAAGATATATTCTATGTATCATTTTAACACACCAATCACATGAAGGTTTTTGAATTAATTTGAATGTCCAGGATAACATGTATCATTGTTAGGAATTAATTTGCAACATTTTGAGAATGTTTATCACTCTGCTACATCAAGTTCAGTCAACACCAGCAGGGAGATGAAGAGGGAGAGCAATTCGGCATATGTTACAGCCTCGTTTTAAGTGCTGCAGTTCCCGCATCCAAGCATCTCCCTGGCGATTAATTATCTCCACTTTCACTGTCAGCTGTCAATTAAAATCAAATTTAAAGAGGACGGATGTTGATGGGAGGTCTCTCTCTCTCACACACACACACGCGCGCGCACGCGTGAATAAGATGCGAGACTTCACGGAAGTCGCAGTGCGAGAAAGGAGTTTTTAATAATAATGTGACTTTAACCACGATGGTCTGGATTTATTTAAGTTCCTCTTCTGTTTTTTTAAGACAGTTTTAAATGTATTCTGTCTGTAACGGAGCCTCCGTGTGGATGTTTTATATTTTCTCCATATATCTCCTCCAATCATTGACCAACAGGTGAGCCTTGTTTCCCACTTGTCTGCTGTCAGTAACTTCTATTTCTATTTCCTGGATAATAACGATTGTAACTGCAAGAGGCGACCTGCACCTGGTTTGAAATGTCACTTCACTGATATATGATAACTGACACTTAAATTCCGCATAATTTCCGAAATCACACGAGATCATTTGTACGCGATTCATGAGGGGAAACTAGGGGACATGTTTCTACAGATTGTCACTATACTCTATATTGCCTTATGATTTACAGAAGCACCTTTCGGATATGCTCGATAAAGATGTCTCTCTTTTATAACAAGTCCAAATTCTCTACCGAACATGTACATGAGTGGTTTCATTATTATATTGGCAAAAAATTACATCCAGAAAGGGAAAAAGCTTATAAAACCGCCTCCTGAGTGATACAATGTAGGCAGGTTTAAGCGTTTGTATTGTTTTTATTGAGCCAGTTGAGTCACTTCACTTAAAGTATACTGGAAGAATACAAAGAAAGCAGCAGGGTTCTAGTCATCGTCTCTGTAAAACCATCAACTCTAACTAATATTAGATTAGATTAGATTAGATTAGATTAGATTAGATTAGATTACATGGTCTTAATTTATCCCACAACAGGGAAATTCACTTGTTACAGCAGCTCAAGATGCAACAAAGAAAGAAATATTGTCGTGTATAATGTTTGCCGGATTGACAAGTAAACATAAAGAGGTAACAATATTTTGTAGATATTTTATAGACAGGGTTTCAGGGTCATTATAAAATGTCTCCTGGCACGATAACTCTCAGAATTTAGTGTTTTTTAAAGGGAGTCTGGTGATGGAGTCTGATTCGTGTCTCAACATGTCTTCCACAGTTTTTGGGAAAACTTTGATTACTAGAGTTCCTGTGATGAGTCGACACTGATCCTCTGCAGCAGCAGTTTTGTCTTCAGTCTTCTGTCTGTGTTCGTTAAACCGACTCGTTTAAATGGACCTGGAGCTCAATCACATCTTGTCTCTGTCTTCTGTAACTCTCGTCGTCCTCCTGCTGATTTTCTGCTGAAGGTAAACTCAACTAAAACTGAGTATTATTTTTATTCTCATACTGTCTGTTATCATGTAGCTGCATGTTGTCCACTAATTCTTATATGTTCTCGAAAAAGACACTATGTAGTTTTGAAGAAGATCTTCAGTGACTAATTTTAGTTTTCATGACTGAACAAACTGAGTAAACAAACAAACTCAATTCCATACTTTTTACTTTGCTTATATGTGGCGGACCCCAGGGGTGGATTGGCCATCGGGAGTACCGGGACTTTTCCCGGTGGGTCGGTCACTAATGGGCCGATGGACGGCCGTTTTTTATTTAATTAATTTTTTTATTCATTTATTTAACTTGCCATGCCTTGCTTGCCTTGGTAACTATTGTAACTCTCCCGGCCCGGGGAGAGAGACATGCATCGGCTCGGCCCACAGTGCTCAGCTGCAGACACAGCAGAGAGGTGACGATTGGCCCAGTGGCTTGTCTGTCTAAAGAATACTTGGCCCAATGGCCCTATGAGAGGCTACAGAGGCCCAGGAGTCCCACCCACACATGTTCTAGACCCCCCCGTCCAATCACTTTTAATGATGAGGAGTCGATGATGAGAGAGAGCAAGAGAAAAAAAAAAACTACACACCAACACATGAAAAACCTACGGAGGGCTCCGTAATTCAAAACAAAAATGGAGAAGGAAAGTAAAAAACGCAAAGGCGGTGCGGAAAAATTGAGGGAAAGAAAAAAAAAGCTCTCACAGCACAATAAATGGTTCAGAACGGTTGCTTAACTGTCTATGAACTTTACTTGACATAATAAATAGCAAACTCTGGATGGTGTTGTGTGTTACAACTAAATCTAGTTATCTAAAGTATTGGAAAACAATAACCATATTCATATAGCCTACTACAATGATTAATTGATTAGTTGCTTTTATTAACCACTTAACCGCCCTATTTCATACCTTCATTAAAGGATGCCACACAAAATTGCAGATCTACAAGCTTACAACTCACATGTTGCAATGTGATGTGTTTTGAGCATGTAGATCTGCTATTTTGACAGTTTTTGATCCTTTCTACCTATAATGACATCCCCCAAATCAGGTCACCAGAGTTAAAGTGTTTAAAGTGCTAACATGCACCTTTCTTCGTGCCCGCACTCCAGTTTGGTCATGAAGGATGTTGAGCTAACAACTTAACAAATATGTATGCTTTACATATTTTTAAAGTCAGTGTTAATGGTTTATTGTCCTTTCAACAGTTTAACATTATACAGTTAAAATTAGAAAACACTGATTAACTACTGCTGCAATAAAACATCTGCATACATATTACCCATGATGCAGTACACAAATTACAAGTATTTCCTCTTATGTCATGCTTCATTGTCTATACCTTATGTTGAGCTGTACTGTCTTTCTAAAATAAAATTAGTGTTTGTCCATTTTTTAAATCATTATACTATTGTTTTCCATACTTAAGCCAACTAGCCAAAGTTCTGATTGCATGCAGACTCATTTAATCTTGTTCAAACTCAACCTTATTCCACACTATTCCTCTACTTTTCAAGTCCAAGCTTGTGATAATCAACAGGCCCAGTTCATCATCTCCTGTGGAGATGATCTCACCAGAGACCCCAAGCAGCCCAGTGAGCCCACCCACACATTATTTCACCCGTCCCAACCCAGACACCCTTGAGCAAGAGAGCAACACACTGTGTAGTTATCATTATTTTTATTCAAGGCTTCAGAATATAAAGGGATATTGTTTAGTATAGTGGTGTTATTAAGAGCTTGTGTGTTTGTATGTACATCAGCGGGGCGAGTAGGCACAATATCTTCACGCGGATTGTAGTGGGCTGGTCTGGACCAAAAAGTCACATTTTTGTCCCAGTCCACCCCTGGCGGACCCTGCCACCTTTCCAGCATCAAGCAGTGTTCTGGGGAGCTTATTTTCCACTGAGAACAGCTTGTTTTATTCAGTTATGAAAAAAAAATATTTATGTGAATAGTCTCATGAATATTGTAAACATTGAACTCCTGAGTTTGAATTTCTTCTCCAAAACCTTTAATGGAGGTACTTTCTCAGAGAATAGTTCCCTATAGCAACTTCAACACACATGATAAGCTGCAGAACAAAGAGTGTCATAGACACAAGCAGGTCAGATTGACAAGATCTCAAACAATACTTTTAAACAAACATCCACAGGGTGTGTACACAGGTATAACAAGTTCTGTTGATTCAAACTTGACTGTGTTTAAGCAGTCGAGGTCATCGCAGTTTCTTGTTGTATGAGCTGTGATTTACATGAAGAAAAACATTGTTTGTTGTTTTACAATAACTTAAATAAGGTGTTAAGAAATTAATTTCGAATGTATTATTGGGTGCTTCTTAATGAAATGGTTAGTTTGGAGCTCAGACTGAAGATAAGAATCATTAACTTTAATTTATTTTCTTCATTAATCAGTTCATCGTTTGGTCTGTATGCAGCAGCTTGTTCTAAATGCTGTGTGAGATAAGACAGACAAGTTTTAACGTCTGTACCTCTTTCTTTGTTTTGTTTCATTCAAAATAACCTCCTTCCTTAGCTTAGCTGCAGTTTGAGGCACAGACCGGTTTGGAGCGGTGCAGACTGACAAGCCCATGTAGTATCTGCAGCCTTGGTCCAAAGACAATTTAGATTATCAGTGTTGCACAACTGCTTTAAAAGTGTTTTCTATATTCGTAGAGAGCAGAAGTCACAGCCCTTCAGTTTCCCTCATGGGACCTTATTTCAGGAAAACTTTGTATGTTAGTGAATGAAGAGAGACAAATAATGTTCTGATCCCGGTTCATTTGTGTCATGAATCACACATAATGTTTGTCAGTTTAAAAGTCACAGTATGTTGTGAATTAACAGGACGATTATAAAGTGTCTCCTAACGCAATGAGTCTCAAAATGTAGCGTCTTTTAAAGGGAGTCTGGTGTTTGGGAGGTGGAGCTTCCATGATGAGCTGAGTCTGATTTCCTCTGGAGCTGCAGCTTTGTCTTCTGTTTCTGTTACTATATTGCATTGCTATATTTGTATTGCATGTGTTCAAATTTAATCAGTTGTTGAACAGACTTGTTATGAATGAGAAAAGGTAGTTGTTGTTATTTTAATGTAACCATTTTGTTTAGAATAGAAAGACGTCATCAGAAATGATCACAATGAGCATTAAGTATGATTTGTATGCAACTGTAGTTGTATGTACAGTGTAACAATTAGCATGTGAGCACGATATTGGTTGTAATTATGGAAGACTGCAGGAATAAAAAAATAGAAAAGTGTCTCAAAACCATGTTTTATATTCCATTAATTAAAATCACCCAAATTACATTGAAATAAATCTAGACAATTATTTATTTGTAAAAAAAAAAAATGTGACATTAAGGGCGAAATCATTTATCTTCTTTCAGCAGAAATTTTATTTAAGTTAAATTAAATCTCGAGTCATGACAACATGTGACACTGAGACAAAGTGTTAATTTCATGAACGAGCCTGTTAATAATGTATATTTACTTACTTATAGTAATAATGTGTCCATTGATCTGCCAGAAGTTTAAGTTTAATAGATCAAACCAGTTTATCATAAAACCTGTCATGTTTGATGAAGTCATATCTTGTTCCTGTAATAAAACTGTCTCCTCTCTGACAGGAAGAAGATGATCTTGATGGTTCTGCTCGTCGTTCTGACCTCCTCTGTCTGTGGTCAGTAGTCCTGCTACTTGATTTGATTATATTAAAAGAAAGAGATATTTTGTAGATCGATTATCAAAATAGTTGACGATTAATATTCCTTTGTTGACTCATCTCTTAATTGTTGCAGTTCTGGCTGCTGGTTAAAAGTTAAGAACATTTATATCATGGTCTGGGGTAATTCTTAATTCTGATTGGCTGCAGAGCGTCAATTAACCTCTGATGAACACCTGTGAAACTACATACATATAACACATTGTTACAGCTATTAGTCAACCCTCAGGTGCTGCAGGAGGTTATTGTTTGTTAAAAAACTTCAGATTTTGATTCCAAAATGTCTGAAAATATAAAATAATGTTTGTTTTTTTTGTTTGTTTTTTGTTTGTTTAGCAAGTGACATGATATAAGTGGCCCTTTAATTCCTGATAATGGACACCTAGTCGGGTGTTATCACTTACTTGACACGATGAGGACAACATCTAGGTTGCTGCTTTCGGACTGAACACTCAGGCGGCTCCAGGATCTCTCAGTTCATTGATAAAAGTGTTTCAGGATGAAATGAGGTGAGGTTTGATGTTAGTCCACATGATGTCTCTCTTTGTCCTCTCTCTTGTCTGCAGTGACGTCTGCTGGGAAAAAGACACCGACCTTCTATCAGGCAGAGGAGGACGATGACATCACCATCAGATGGGACAGTACCATCAAAACCAACATGTCTCTCACCAACATGCGTTGTTTTCTCCAGTCAAACCCTGTGAAGCTTTTGTATCAAATGGTTAAAAGCGTCGACTTCCCAGAGTCTCAGGATCCACAGTTTGCAGGACGAGTCCAGTGTGACAAAGACGCCCTCAGAGACGGACGGATCAGACTTCATGTGTCCAGACTCAGGACTGAAGACTCTGGAAACTACTGGTGTGATCTGGCTGCTAATTATAACAAGATAACGAGGAGATGGATGCTGCAGACCACAGGTGAGCTGAACTCTGCTGCAGTGCAGGATGGAAACATGTTACTGCCACACGGGTCAGACATCAGAATCTAACAGCCTCCTGATTTTTATTCCCACAGAACATTTTGTCTTGAATGTGACCTCTCGTGGAGAAAACAGAGGACATGAGGAACACAACGTCATCACAACAGAGTCAACTGAAGGTAGGTCACCATGGTTACTCATAGAGAAATAATGCATCATGGGAAACTGGTGCCAAACTGATTTTATGACCAGACCAGCAGCTCAGTTTCAGTTAGCCATGCAGTGTTTGAAGCACCCGGGGATTGTTGGTGTTAACGACGCTAGCACAGGAGCTTTGGACCGGGATTGGCCATTGCTAGCATGCTAACTTCAGTAGATATCTGTCAGGGAGAATCAGACAGGATATTTGCTGGGTACGCAGAGCACTTAGTATAAATACACTTGTTGTAACTGCAGTTACAGCTAGCAGCAGTTAGCATTTACTCTGGTGATATGCTGACCCTTGTTTGTTTTGAGTATGAATTTGAGAGGTGGCCAGTTCTTACATACTGCGCCTTTAACAGATTTAGATGAGACTGAACAACTAACTATATTTTACCAGGATGGGGTTTCTTTATTGTCACTATTTGGCCTTTTAAATGTATCGTCCAGTGAAACTCTGATATCGTAACATTGTGACAGCCTATGTCCTGCTTCTTTTCTAGATTTTAGGTCTTATTAGACTTTTAAATCCCAATAAAACATTTCAAAATATTCAGCTTCAATAAAAGCTGAGTTACAATGGCAGAAATAAAGGGGCACAGCTAGTAGATCATAGAGAAATAAACAAAATAAAATGCAATTAAATCAGGGATTTCAGGAGGATAAATAAGAAATAAAAAAAAAAAACATTAAACCCACCTGCTCATCTTCAGCCTTTTCCAGGTGATTAATTGCCAAATTCTTTGAGTGGTTTATTCCAGTTTCTTATCATCTCTTGTTGGTATCCAGGTGGCGGTCTATCCAAGAGAAACAGACTGATCACAGGTCTGTGTGTCGGCATCTTTTTAATGATCCTGCTGGTTGTTGGAGCCGTATATGTATATTGGAGACACAAGCGTCAAAAACAAGTGAGAGGCTTTGTTGTGTCTTCTTAATGTTTGAGTGCTGGAAACAAAACATACAATTTGCTTTTTGTGAGATAGTTGACTGATTCATCGTTTTCTTTTTTAACTGTCCATCCAGATCAAAAAGCAACCTGTTACACGTGACTTGCTCAAAGGCAACAGATGTTGACAGATGTTGGCGGAGAGAACACTACAAGCTTGGATCTCACCAGTTAGTGTAAGGATTCAAACCAGCAACCACCACCAGCCACAGGTGTACACACTGGAGGGAGGACGGAGGAAAATCCTGCTGCTTCAAGTTGAACATGAACTTTGACTCTTTGGCTTTAAAATCTTTTGACCATGTGACGTCTGGAGACCTTCAGCAGTGGATTTCTTCACTAAAACTTGGACCTAGTTGGATTTCCATCTGTCTTGCATGTGCACTGGTCAGAGGTGCACACTAAGAAGCAACTCATGTCTATTTTCATAACTTGGCATCAGAGATGAAGTCATTTGTTCCTTGTTCTTTATCTAAAATCAGGCCTTAAACTGAGTGCCAGACATTTTCTTTCTTGCTGAACATGTTCAGTCAAGATATGAAAAAGGACAACCTGGGCGTAATTGCGTGAGAATGTGTTGTAGAAAGGGTTCCAGGACGATTATGAAGTGTAAAATTTGGCGTTTTTTTAGAGGGAGTCTGGTGGTTTGGAGGCAGAGCTTCAATGGTGAGTCGAGAATGATCCTCTGCAGCAGCAGCAGTTTTGTCTTCAGTCTTCTGTCTGTGTTTGTTAAACTCACTCATTTCAATGGACCTGGAGCTCAATCACAGCTTTTCTCTGTCTTCTGTAACTCTCGTCGTCCTCCTGCTGATTTTCTCCTGCAGGCCTGCTGAAGGTAAACTCAACTAAAACTGAGTAGATTATTTTTATCATCATATTTTCTGTTACTGTAACCTGTAGCCTCGGTTGGACTGGCTGAATGAACATTAGTTTGGAGTCTTAATCCGACTGTTACCTGGTGGAAGCACAGGAGATGATGAAAACAGAAACAGAATGACGTCAAGCTAACGGTGGACATTTAGATCACATCCACTTCATACTGTTTAACTTTGTTATATTGTTATTGTTATTTGTGCCTAGGTAGCTGGATAATATGGCGAAGGTACAGTAGCTATTGTTCTACTTTATGTTGATGTAGCTATTGTAATGAAAAGCATGGGCGCTCGTGTATTCATTAAGTGATATTTTATTCCAAAAGTTGTCAAAAAATAAAGGGAACCACCACATTTAACAGCCTGGAGGGCGGAAGTAGATAAACCCGGTAGAAAGAGTGCCCGCCCCGCAAAGCAGTGGGCATAATCTGAGCAGAGCAGAGATCCGAGAGCAGAACTTTACCTGTGAGCAGGTGTGTGTTCTGAGCGCGTGCACTTTAGATCTGAGCGCGCAGAGGGCACATTTGAATGCGAGCGAAATTTTTGTGTGCAAGAAGGAGAAATGTGAGCACGGGCATGTGATTTTTGAGTTCAAGCTGACATTTTGAAAGAGAGCAGAAGAAATTTCAATGCAAGAACAAAATGTGAGCATGAGGAGAAAAAATCTGAGCACGCGAAAGAGCTGTGTCACTGAAAAGGAATGAAATCATGCTCTCAAACTGAAAATCTATGCTCTTGATTAATGACATGATTTAACTTCCATACACATGTAAATGCTGTAGCAAATCACAATGCTTTCTGATCAATAATCATCATAAATGAGAATACAAGGACTTGTGGATAACGTATTGTAACAATGTAGTAAGTTCAGAAAATGACATGCTTTAAAACATGGAAGCTCATATTGTATTGGCTAAATGCTGAATAGCTTCACTTACTGAGTTCATGATTAATACTTTACTTTTACTCCCTGCACGTTAACTTGCATAATATGCTAAGTACAATGTAGTGGTAAGTATACATTTCATATTTAGTGCAATACATGTTGATGAAAGTCATCAGTCATCCAGGTGATGGTAATTCTAAGTTCTGTATCGTAGGCAACTGGACTTATTTCAGTTTCTTGAAGACGCTCCACGTCTCATCCAAGAGGCTTCTTAAATTCTGACTAACTGGAGGGGAGTCACAGGCTTTTAAACCCAGTGTGGGTGTGTCCTTACTGAGTATGGGAGTGTCCTTACATAGTTTGGGAGTGTCCTTACATAGTTTGGAAGTGTCCTTACGGAGTCGTTAAGGACGCGCGTGACCTCTGAGTTTCAGAGTCCTTAGGACGACCTGTGGGTCTTTGGTCCATCATGTAGGTAGTTAGGGCCAGGAGAGCCCAGGTGTGAGTGGTTGTTCAGCTTGTCGCTGGGTGATAAGTGATGTCTTAGACCACCTCGTCTGTTCAAAGAAGATCGTTCTAGTTTGACATAGATGGATTCCCTTAGCCCTTTTTCAAACATGTATATGTGAATTTGTCAGTGAACAACAGGTCTCATCATGTTAGACTGCAGCCATCAGGTCAAAGTGCAGATTGGTTCTAAAAGGACCATTGGACTTGTGGTTTTTAATTATGTTTTTTAACTGAATATTTTATCTGCTGCATAGCACTTCTGACTCTGTGGGGCATTTATTCTAACTTTGTGTTTAAACATGAAATGTGACTATTTTATATGATGCTTAAATTGAAAAAAAAAAAAAATTTCTGTCAAACTCCTCTGTATCTTTTCTTGGCTCCTTCAGTTCTGACTGACTGGAGGAGAGTTTTAGGATTTAAACCCTGTGTGGGTCTCAGGCAGGGATGCAGCTTTTTTCTTTTTTATGAAATAAATTGAGGACAATCGCAATCCTTCAATTCGTTCTCACAGCATTTGAGAAATATGTCACAACTTCAGTTTGATCAATAACTGAGATTAGGGTCATAAGAGACAGAGAGAACAAGTGATGAACAACAATAATGGAGTTGAAGGTAGAAACGTTGTTCTTCACCTTTATGTCGTCCATTATTTTGACAGAACGTCTCATCAAAGTTTGTCTCCTATTGGACTGAAATGAAATCTGCTTTAACCTTTTGTGGTTGTAATTTGCAGTTGAAATGAGGTGCTGCTGTTTGATTTGTGTTTGTTATTTACTGTCTGTTACTGTGACTGAAAGAAAAGCTGTCATCTGTTCACGCTGGTGTTAAAGATAAAGGTCAGCAGAGGGCGCTCTTCATCTCACAGTGATTGTACTGAGTGGAGTTTTTTTTCAGTCTCAGTCAGCTGTGTCTTCATATTTTTGTCTGTGTTTTGATTTTGTTTATTGCCAAGTGATCGATTTTTAACCCTTTAAATGCTGTAAAACACTTTTCATATCAGGATTGTATTCAAGTTATGATAAAGGTCAGCGAGGACATCATGCAAAATTTCCAAAAGAGAACTTAAAGTGGGCTGATTTCTTGTGAATAGGAATTTGTTTTTTCTGCTTTTAGAGCCAGTTAAGGGTATTTTTGTACACACAGTAAAATATATTGTATACGTTAGATATACTCTGATATAATTTACATTCAGACAACAGTTTTGCATAAACACAAAGTATAGAGAAGTTCTGTGAGGATAGCATGAATTAGTTTAATTAGATTTAAACTTTTGTGTTTGGAGAATGATTTGTTTTTAGGTTTACTGCTTTATCTTTAAGATATACTCTATTTGACTAGCAGTATGTTGCCTTCACCACACAGATGGCGTGATACCAGATACAAAAAGTACAGGATTCAATTGATGTCAGTAGGAAGCTTTTAGTCACTACTAAAGATAAAAAGAAAGATTTTTATGTTTGTTTGTGGACAACACACTCAGGTCTATACTTGCAAATTGCAAAACCAACATATAACTACAGTCAACACCAGTAAGGAGATGAAGAGGGAGAGAAATTCACCAGACTCCCTTAAGAAATCGCTCGATTTTGTGCATCGTCGAGTTAAGAGAAACTTTATAACCTTCATTAGGCGCTGTTTCTCTCAAATTATTGAATATTTAAACCTTCTTGTTAATTCGGCATATGTTACAGCCTCGTTTTAAGGGCTGCAGCTCCTGCATCCAAGCATCTCCCTGATACAAATATACTATTTACGAAATCATTCATTAAACCTTACATCTCTCTGGTGATTGATTATCTTCGAATTTACTGTCAGCTGTCAATTAAAATCAAATTTAAAGTGGACGGAAGTTGATGGGAGGTCTCTCTCTCTCTCTCTCTCTCTCTCTCTCTCTCTCTCTCTCAAACACACACAGGCGGTGAAGACACGGAAGTCTCAGTGCAAGAAAGGAGTTTTAGATCCAATAATAATGTGACTTTAACCACGATGGTCTGGATTTATTTAAGTTCTTCTTCTTTTTTTAAATACAGATTTAAAGGTAGCCTATTCTATCTGTAACGGGAGCGGATTAGAGTTGTGTTCCCACAATGGATCCTTCGTGTGGATGTTTTATATTCTCTGTAAAGTATATTCGCCCTCCATAACGCATCAATAACAACAAGAACTCCGTCTCCTCCAATCATGGACCAACAGGTGAGGCTTGATTTCTTTTAAAAACTCGCCCAGGTGTCTGCTGCTGTCAGTATCTCTCATTTCTATTTCCGGGATAATAAGCTATCAACGGTTGAAACTGCAAGCAGCGACCTGCACCTGGTTTATAGTTTCCCTTCACTGATATATGATATTAAATTTAATATAAACATAAAACGAGGCAATGTCAGGAAGCCCCTGTGCTTTCTGCCAAGCTTTTAGTATCACTTGCACTTGTGGTTCCGTTATGATAGAAGTACCACAGTATGAAAAGCTGTACGCTTTGCACTGACTAACCAACTAACTAAATACATTGATAAATAAATATATACATAACCCTTGTAAGTACGATGGTGAGATAATCGCAATGTCAGAACTCTGAAATTTAAATACCGCGGACTTTCCGAAATCACACGAGATCATTTGGGGCACAGGAAGACACAAATGTACACAGAGTCTGTAGCCTACTGTAAGAGTGTGTGTCGGGTTTTCCCAGATGTTAACAACAGCTGGCTCTGTTTGTGACTACTGAACATGTTTCTACAGATTGTCTCAATATACTTAAGCACCTTTCAGAAATGTTTGAAAATATGTCTTTCTTTTATAACATGTCCAACTTCTCCCCTGATGAACATGTACATGAGGGGTTTAATTATTATGTTGGCACAATATAACATCCGGAAAGGGAAATAGCTAATAAGACCGCCTCCTAAATTCGATTGATTGATTTGAATGATGCATGTAGGCGGGGGTTTCTGCTAAGGCTTTTATTATGCTTTATTTAATTCCTGGTGAGCTTCACATTTCCCCGTGTGATTCACTTCGACTGAGTTGGTTTCATCCTGTCTGTCGTCCTGTTCCTTTTTTTTTTTATCTCCTGGACGCCTGTTGAAGGTAAAATCAGCATTAAAACGTTTATCGAATGATGAAGAAGCTGCACAATTTAAAATGTGTAAATGTGACTTGTCTTAAAGGGGCACTGTGTAGTTTTGTATATAAGAAATTGAAACTCGAATATTTTTAATTATTAATGGGGAAACAGTAGCAAACTCAGAAATGTATATTTTTTCCATCAGTGAATAAAGAAACTGTTCTCAGAGGAAAATAAGGTCCCAGAACAATGTTTGAAGATAGAGAGGTGGCAGGGTCCGCCACATATAGACAAAGTATAAAAAGGTAGGAAAAAATAGATGTGATCCAAATGTCCACAGTTAGCTTGGCTTCATTTTGTTTCTGTTTTTATCACCTGCTGTGCTTCTAACAGCTGTTTTAACGGTTACCTGCAACCATGGCCACAGAGGTGTTAGTTTGTTTAAGACTGTAAACTAATATTATATATATATATATATATATATATATATATATATATATATATATATATATATATATATATATATATATATATACTTGGGATAAAAAAAATAACATTTTGATTTGTGACCTCACTAAGGGCGTGGCGTCGGCTCTCTATCAGGAGACTGTTTTAGGAGAAGGGGGTCTTTGTGTGCGATTGAAAACGTAATTCCCAAATGCACATGAGCTCATTATATATACATGACTACACTTCACTTGAAGCATAACAGAATAACTACTGAAAGAATACGAAGAAAGAAGCACTTAAACAGGGTTCTAGTTATAGTCTCTGTGGGAGTCTGTGAAACCCCCCAACTCTAACTAATATTAGATTAGATGGGCTTTATTTATCACACAGCACGGAAATTCAGCTGAAGATGCAACAAGTACAGGAAGAGGAGGTAGATAAATATATAAAAGGCATTATACAAAGAAAGAAATATTTGTCATGTATAATGTTGGTGGATTAACATGGAAGCTTAAATAGGTAAGAATATTTTAAAGGGTTTTAGGGTCATTATGAAATGTCTGCTAACTTGATGAGTCTCATAGTTTAGTGTTTTTTAATGGGAGTCTGGTGATGGAGTCTGATTCTTGTCTCAACATGTCTTCCACAGTTTTTGGGAAATTTTTGATGACTCAAGTTCCTGTGATGAGTCGACACTGATCCTCTGCAGCAGCAGTTTTGTCTTCAGTCTGTCTGTGTTTGTTAAACCAACTCGTTTCAATGGACCTGGAGCTCAACAGCTTTTCTCTGTCTTCTGTAACTCTCATTGTCCTTCTGCTGATTTTCTCCTGCACACCTGCTGAAGGTAAACTCCCATATTCTTATATTGTCTGTTACCATAACCTGTAGCCTCGCTCAGACTGGATGTTGTCCACTAATTCTTGCATTTTCTCGAAAGAGACACTATGTAGTGTTGGAGAAGATATTTTAAGCTCTTCAGTGACTGATTTTAGTTTTCATGACTGAACAAACTGAAGAAACAAACAAACTCAACTTCATACTGTTTTGCTTTGCTTATATGTGGCGGACCCTGCCACCTTTCCAGCTTTAAGCAGTGTTCTGGGGACCTTATCTTCCACTGAGAACAGCTTGTTTTATTCAGTTGTGGAAAAAATACATATTTCTGAGCTAATATTCTCATTGATATTGTAGATATTATAGATATATTAGTGAAGCCTGGTTGAATTAGTTTGCAGTCGTTAAGTCAACTATGGCAACAGCAAAGCACAGTGCAGTTAACGTTCAAACATCTGGTGGTATCACAGGAGATGATGAAAACAGGAAAACAATGTAGCCAAGCTATCTGTCAATCTCCCGACAACAGTTCATTATATACACTTAAATACTCAGAAGCTGCTCCGTCGTCCGGTGATACTGCTCTAAACATTCTTTTGTCTCACCATCATCACATCATAACAATCATCCAAAGTCACAAACAGAACAATGACCTCACTGTCAGACATCCTGCAGGTTTGCTTAAGAGAAGAATAGTTCCTTATAGCAGCTTTAACACACGAAGAGCCACAGAACAAAGCCAAGGCCATAGATACTTGTACTTTTTTAACAAACAGCCACAGTTTGTATACATAAGTCTTTGAACAAATATTAGCCTTTAATATTGTGTGCTGTTGATTCACACTGACATGTAGCCAACTGAGCTAAGAACAGAAACTTCAAGTCATAGAATATTTTTGGGTTTTGAATCAAGATATTTAAAGACATCATTTTGGTGACATTTTGTAGACCAAGTCATGAAGTTGTTGTGCTGGAGATAAGCGATGAGTTCATGTTAAGGTTTCAATTGTTAATATTAAAGTTTTCCTCCATTTCTCAGGGAATTTTAGGGTGATCGGGTCACCTGAGACAATCGTCGCTGCCCTGGGTGATGACATCATCCTGCCGTGTCATGTGCAGCCTCAGGTTGACGTGACTGGTCTGACGGTGGAGTGGTCTAAGCCCGACCTGAAGCCTGACCCCAATGATCGCCTGCGCCGGGTCGAGTACGTCCATCTGTATCGAGACGCCCGAGAGGACCTGGACATGAAGATCGCAGAGTACGTAAAGAGGACGGAGCTGTTCGCAGACGGCCTGACACGAGGCAACATATCGCTCAAGATCACCAATGTGACATTTGAAGATGAAGGAAGATATAAATGTTTCATCCCGAAGTTAAAGGGCCATATTAAGTCTTCAATCATTTACCTTTATGTTGGTGAGTTCTAAAATCTGGTTTCTGTTCAAGATAAAAGCATTATACTTGTGACAGATGCCGACACTAACGTCGCTAATCAAGATATCCAAATTAAAGGTGCAATATATAAGAATTTCAGTTGAAAACATACAAAACTAACTCAAATTATCAACGGAATTTGTGGAAACACATTTTTGTATGTTTTTAATGGGTTTGCATCTACCAAAGTTAGCATGCTAACCAGCTAGCCAAGCCGTGTCCGAAAGCTCTTGTGCTAACACCATCTTGGTACTCCGAACCCTCAGGCTGGACTGCTAGCTGCACAGCTAATTGCACTAATGGCAGCTACAGTGAGCAGCAGTTAGTTGCCAGTTCTTACATACTGCACCTTATTGATGAGTGCCTCGAATAACTTTAAAACTCGGTGGCTAATTTTGCAACAACATATGCAGCTGTTGCCCACACAGGAAGCTGCTGCTGTCTGCTTTGAAAACTGAGTCATGGGGCACCGTTTAGCTCAATGGGAAGAGTGAGTGTCCCATGTACAGAGGCTTTGTCCTCGCTGCAGCAGATGTGGGTTCGAGTCCCGGCCTCAGGCCCTTTGCTGTCTGTCACTCCCCTTCTCTCTCAACCTGTTTCCTGTCATATCCTTCAGCTCTTCTATCAATAAAACCTAAAAGGCCAAACAAATAAAGAATATTAACGACTGAGTCATCTGTTTTTTTCAGAGCCAAAGTCTGTCACAACAGAGACTCCGCTGCAGACGCCGGATCCTAAAGAGGAGATTGATACCAACGGTGAGAGCATGATCAATTCAAGCTGAAACAGTTTTTTTTTAGTCTTATCTAGTGGATAACAGCCTGTTTATTCAAATGCAATGTTTTCCACTGCCGAAAGTGTTCCACTAGAGAAACACGGGTTAGTCATGGGACAGCAAACATTCCCAGGGTGACTGGATATTTTATTTGTGAATGAGTCTGTATAGACGAGACAGAGACACTGTTCACTGTGGGAAAATGGACATGTGGCGTGGAAGCATGTGACTGTTTAATGAGCCCTCAATGGAACATTTGTTCATCTACAGTATAAAAGCATATTGTTATTCTTCCATCGTGATTTTTGACATTTAACTCCTGCTGCATTTTCCAACGCACAATCTTCATTCAGACATCAAAATATTCAGCTCCATAAGGACAACAACGGCTCATAATGTTTTTTATACATTTCTGGCGCACTTTCTGAAATATTCAAAGTTTTGTGTCAAATTTTCCCCCTTTAGTATTAATTTACAACGTTTTCAAAAAGCCCATAATTAAGCAGTTTTTCATGCTTTCATCAAGATACTTCATTCAAATATCCCACTAAGGGTTTTTTTGCATTTTGTAGCTGCTAACTGGTACTTACAATAATTGTGACTTTTAAAAATAAAATATTGATATCATGGAAACGACAGAAAAATAAAATGTCTTTTAGGCGTTTCTTTTTCTTTTTATTCTCGCTTTGTTAAAGTAGATGACAGTAATGTGGTTGCCAATCACCATACAACAGAAAAAGACGAAGGATTTGACTGAGATCTTTTTGTTTTTGGTCAAAATTTGTGGAGACATCGTGATGATATCGTTATCCTGAATTATTTCGTCCATGATGATCGTCCTCCCACATCTTGTCCTCCTGTGTCATCCTGCGTCTTTTCTAGACTTTCAGTGTTATTTGACTTTCGAATCCAAAAAACATTTTAAAATATTCAACTTTAATTAAAGCTTAGTTGCAATGAAGGAAATAAAGGGGCACAGCTAGTGGATCATAGAGAAATAGACCAAATAAACTGCAATAAAATCAGGGATTCTGATTGCATGAATAAGAAAGATGAAAACCATTAAGCCCATCTTCTCATCATCAGCCTTTTTCCCATCAGTTGATTAATTGCCATCTTTTTTAAGTGATTTATTCCAGCTTCAGTCACTCTTACAATGTCTTGTTTAATTTATATCCTTAGTGGTCTGTGCAGGAGAAGTACTGATCACAGCTGTGTGTGTCAGCGCTTTGTTGACGATCCTGTCGGCTGTTGTATTCGCAGTATATTGGAGACACAAGCTTCAAAAACAAGAAGTACGTGAGAGGCTTTAATTTAATGTTTAGTTGTGTTTTGTTAATGTTTGAGTGCTGGAAACAAAACATACAATTTGCTTTTTGCGAGACAGTTGACTGATTCATCATTTTCTTTTTTAACTGTCCATCCAGATCAACAGGGAACCTGTTAAAGGTGCCTTGCACAAAGGGCATGTTGAGAGATGTTAGCAGAGAGAACACTACCTGCTTGGATCTTACCAGTTAGCGCAAGGATTCAAACCAGCAACCACGTCAAGCCACAGATGTACACACTGGAGGGAGGACGAAGGGAAATCCTGTTGCTTCCAATTGAACGTGAACTCTGACCTTGTGGCTTTAAAATCTTTTGACCATGTGACGTCTGGAGACCTTCAGCAGTGGATTTCTTGACTAAAACTTCAACCTAGAAGTTCCATCTCCACATGTTTTTTATGTGTACTGGTCAGATGTGGACTTAAAGAAGCAACTCATGTCTATTTTCATAACTCGACATCAGAGATGAAGTCATTTGAATATCTTGGTTTCCCCTCTCTGCTGCAGACAGTGACAAATGTGCAACCTGGATAAATTTAAACTTCCTCTCTTCTTTTGCACCAGAATCTAACACCTTGTTCTTTATCTAAATTCGGGCTTTAACCTGAGTGCCAGACATTTTCTTTCTTCCTGAACATGTTCAGTCAAGATATGAAAAAGGACAACGTGGCGTAATTAGGTAAGAATGTGTCATAGAAAGGGTTCCAGGACGATTATAAAGTGTAAAATGTTGTGTTTTTTAAAGGGAGTCTAGTGGTTTGGAGGCGGAGCTTCCATGATGAGTCGAGACTGATCCTCTGCAGCAGCAGCTTTGTCTTCAGCCTTCTGCCTGTGTTGTTTTAATGGACCTGGAGCTCAATCACAGCTTTTCTCTGTCTTCTGTAACTCTTAACTGATTTTCTGCTGCACACCTGCTGAAGGTAAACTCAACTAAAACTGAGTAGATTATTTTTATCACCATATTTTCTGTTACTGTAACCTGTAGCCTCGGTTGGACTGGCTGAATGAACATTAGTTAGCAGTCTTAGGGGCCGTCCACACGGGTGAAAACGATCTTTTTTTTCTCCGTCTTCCTCGTCATCGTTTTAAGAATATTTGCGTCCACACGTCTTCACTGAAAAAGACTGGAAACGACCGAAAACGCTGTAGTTCATATTCCAGGCCAATAGGTGGCGCTTGACATTCACCAAAAACGGAGAAGAAGACACGGAGCATGCGCATCAAGCTTGCGCGCTGTAAACAGACAGTAGACGGAGAATCCGAACACAACAAGAAGAAGATTAAAATGGCTAGTGCAAGGAAACCAGAATCGTTTGTGTGGACCGTTAATGAGGTCAAACTGCTGCTACGGCTCACACTCATCTACAAGGCATGTAAGTTGCAGGAAAGGCTCAATATCTTCTGCAGCACAAACACGAGCATGCAGGCCGCCATTGTTGTTATTGTTATGGGACGTCGCGGGGTGGGGCGATGGCGTCATCGTTTTGGAAAGTATGCGGATTCGCCGTCCACATGAAAACGGGAGGGCTGCGTTTTCGGATTTCTCCACCCTGAGACCCGTTTTCAAAAAAGTGCGTTTTCAGGCGCTGCGTTTTCAGGATCTGTATGGACGGTCGGCCAAAACAATGCAATACATGTGCGTTTTCGCAAAACGGCGTTGTCGTCTGGACGGGGCCTTAATTAGACTGTTACCTGGTGGAAACACAGGAGATAAAAACAGAAACAAAATGACATCAAGCTAACTGTGGACATTTGGATCACACCCATTTCATACTGTTTTACTTTGTTTACATGTGGCGGACCCTGCCACCATTTTATCTTCAAACAGTGTTATGGGACCTTATTTAAAATTAACAGCTTGTTTATTCATTTATGGATAATATTGATATCTATGAGTTTATAACCAGTTCAGCTGATCCAACTTTACTTTCACCTCAACACGTCTGCTGATCCTCCTTCAGGAGGATTATATGTTGAGAGTTCAGTGAGTTGATATCTGACAGGATACTGTGCACATGCAGCAGGTACAAGAACAAGGAAGTGAAGCTTCAACATGATCATTGGCTCCCTTTAACCTCTCAACTAACATTTTCACTATCTTTACATTTTTACTTATTTCTGTTTATCATTTATTTTGTATTTCATCAGTGTCATTAAAAGAGTTTATGGATCCTGAGTCTTCAACAATCAAGGTTTTCATTGCATGTGGTCAAATTTAATGAGCTGTTTAACAGAATGTTATGAATCAGAAACAGTTGTTGTTGTTATTTTAATGTAACTATTTGTTTACAATAGAAAAATGTCATCAGAAATGATCACAACGAGCATTAAGTATAATTTGTATGTAACTGTAACTATGTACAGTATTGTAGTGGACTGAACAGACATAATTCACCATCTGGTTAGTTTCCCTCTTACTGACAACTGACTGTTGGGCAAGGCCCCCTGGTGAGCATCAGTGAATAACCATGGCAACAAAGAGTTGTGCATGAATAACCATGGCAACGAAGAGTTGTGCGTGAATAACCATGGCAACGGAGTTGGGAGGGGCTAGAAGAGTTAGGGTTTTTCCCGCTGTTGGAATGTCTTTAGTTTTTTGTAAATAAACAACTGATAAAGCAGTCAGAGAGAGAAGTTGTTCGCTTCCTATTTTCCCCAACTTCTTTACCGGTGACCCCAATGTTTGTCTGCTGGAAGTCTCCACAGACATCTCTATGAACAAGTCGACTAACGCTGTCTCCCTCGAGCTGCCCGCCCTGCTGGAAAAACCAGCACCAAAACACAACATATGCTGGTCTTTCTGGTGACTACTGGTGACTACCAGAAAGACCAGAATATGTTGTGTTTTGGTGCTACGATCATAGACCAGCACCAAAACACCAAACATATGCTGGTCAAGCTGGTGACTGCCAGCATATATTGTGTTTTAGTGATGGTCTATGCCAGCGATCCTCAATAGGCGGACCCCGGGCCGCATACGGCCCGCCGGCCTCCTGTTTGTTGCCCCTGAACTGTTATTCCTTCGACATGTGTTTTGTTTGGGTCAGCACGTGTACACCGGGATTTGTTTCCATGCTAACGATACAGAGACAGCTGGGTCACTCACTGCTGCTAGCGCGACTTTTAATTTCACTTTCGTTCTCGGAGCAATTCGCGTATTCACATTTTGCCGGTGGTAAGAGATCGAAAATTGCGTGTTTCCAAGCAAACTGCTTTAATGAAATGGACATTGAAAACCGCCGAGATACTTACGAACATAAAAAATGCGTTCATTCTGCATCCAACCAGTTGAAGCCTCACGTATCTGACAGTGTAGCAGCATCAAACTAAGTACCTCAATCCTAAGTAGCTTAACAAATTCTAACTGGTCTAAACATTTACCATTAAATAAAAAACAATGTAACGGACGGGGAGTTGCTCCCGGCAAACAGCCTTTCACTCACGGTGCCAAAATTTTTATGACCCTTGTTAAAACTCAACACCATTTAATCACAGAACAAATGACGTGAATTAACCCACAACCATCTTACATATCATCTTATTCACAAACACATTCATGACCCATAATTACACCAACACCAACAGAATACCCAAGAGTCATTGCGCCACAGTCCACAAGGGGCGTTACAATATGCCAGGAGAAGCTGTGATGAAGATTTCCAGTTTGAAACGGCATTATGAGACGAAGCATAGGAATTTTAAGAGACATTTCCTCAAAATTCAGCGATAAGCACAACACAAATAAATGAAATCGTCATATCAAGCTGCAAGCAGGATTCTTGTCACATCTATGTCACAATGAAATAAAATAATGCATGACTGAAGTGATGGACACAATGTTTGAAGGCAAACAAAAAGAGGAAATATTCAACTATGTATTTTAATTTATGTTAAAATTGAAATTACATTTTATTTTATTTTGTAGTTAGTTTAGAATGAAAAGGACATTTTGTTTTGAATATTACAGTATTATTGCCTGACCGACCTCAACACATGGACCTTTGAGTCATTGAAAAAAATCTTTGTGGCCCTTTAAGATTTATATTTGAGTACCCCTGGTCTATGCTGATTTTTCCAGCAGGGTGACTTCTGGGAATCATCTGCCTCAGCCTGGTTCGCCTAAATAGAAGCACAGTTTGCACTTTGGAGATTACAGCCATTGCCATGAAATACTATTATGTGGTGTCGGCACTGGGAAAAACCCTCTGTAATAAGAGAAATATGAAACCTTCAAGACTCAACTCTTGAAAGCCTCTGAGCTTTCTAACACAGAATGAGCTGATTGGCTTTTCTCTATCCAGGGCCTCAGTGACAACAAGCCGTCTGAACTCATGGACAGGATGCTGGATCTCATGGGAGAGCACAGGCCATATTTCCTCTTCATCCAGCTGTTTCTGCAACAGCTACCCTCTCGATGGTGACAGGACACATTATGGCTGCCGCCACAGCAGTGGCTCCCCCGCTGCGGCAACCCAACGGACTGTGTTTTTACCACACATAGTTTGGTCCCAAAGCCAAGCGGTGCTGATCCCCTTGCTGTTTTGAAGGGGCGGGAAATGCAGTGGCCGACGTAGTAGCCATGAGCGCCGGCCATACAGGCAGGCTGCTGTTTATCAAAGACATAATCTCCTGTCGGGGGCTCCTGTGTGACACTGGTGCGCAGCGGAGCATCCTACCTGCATTGACTGTGGACATCCTGGGTGACGGACATGGCCCCCCATGGCAGCTGCAAATGGCAGGCAGGTATGTGGAGTTGTGCTTTGATGGACAGACATTTGGCTGAGACTTTGTCACGGCCAAGGTAACCTTCCCTATCCTTGGCGCAGATATCCTGTGCGTCTATGGCCTGCTGGTGGATGTCCAATTGATAAACGCTGCCACCTTCTGTTTATACACATGTACCCTTATTGGAACAAGCTCCATCAGGCTGTCTCGTATGCTTTCAGCCACAGACTACTTTCTCCATCTTCTGGACCTCACACAGCCCACCTTCTCATCTTCTGCTACAAAGCATGGGGTAGAGCACCACATCGCCACCACCGGTCCACCAGCCTACGCTAGGCTCGACGTCTCGATCCGGCCAAGGTGACCGTCACTAAGGCAGAGTTTGAAAACATGGTGCGTCTCGGCATCATACGCCGCTGTAACAGCCCCCAGGCTTCACCCCTCCACATCACCCTGAAGCCCATGTGGTCACTACCATCGCCTTAATGATGCAAGGACCCCTGACCGGTACCCTGTCCCACACATACAGGATTTTTCATCCCACCCAGAACAGCTTTACTGAAGGCAGGTCACCATGGTTACTCATAAAGAAATAATGCATAATGAGATCTCACTTGATCTCCAAGTAAAATGAGTTTCTGCTCAGCAGGTTTTGGTAAAAAAGTCAATACATTGCTACAGTCCCACCATGTGGTCATGTGATGTAACTTCTGTTGTGTGACCAGCAGCTGGTTGTCAGCTGGTTTGCTGAGTTGAAATGTTCTTGATGTGTTGGTTTGACTCTAATGAGTTGATGCTCCTGATATCAGATACTAAAACTGGTTTTCTGTCTTCATTCAGATGATGAACACACAGCAGGAGGGCTGAAGAAGGAAGTGACATCACACGATTTGGACAAAGTTGCAACTGGTGCAGTTCTTTTAATTGGTGCTATAATATATCTCCTAGGTGCAGCTCAGTGGTGTCTGTCAGCTCTCATCAACATAATAAAGGTGTGTTTGTTCTTCATATTGTTCTGAATGGAACTAATTTTGTTGTGTCAGTGCTTTGTTTGAACTTTCTCTCTCGTCAATCACACAGGTCAACATCGGGACTGATGTGCCATCACTGAGTTGGTGATGGGGATCAATACAGTTCATCGTCTGAGCAACTTGCATCCAAAGCTGCTCCGATTTGAACACATGTAAAGACTCTAAAAGAATGCTTTCTGATCAATGATCATCATAAATGAGAATACAATGACTTGGTGGATAAAGTGTTGAAACAATATAGTAAGTTCAGAAAATCACATCACTGTAATGCTGCTTTAAAACATGGAAACTAATATTGTATTGGCTAAATGCTAATTAGCTTCACTTCACAATACTAATAGTTGTAAATATCAGTTCAGCTAAGTTACTCTTAAAGCTTTGTAATTTACTTTTACATCCTCCCTGCACTTTAACTTGCATAACATTCTAAGTACACTGTAGTGGTAAGTATGTATTTCATATTTAGTACAATACATGTTGAAGAAGTTAATCAGTCATCCAGGTGATGGTAATTCTATTTTCTGTATCATAAGCAACTGGACTTGTTTCAGTTTCTTGAAGATGTTTCAAGTCTCATCTAAGAGGCTTCTTCAGTTCTGACTAACTGGAGGGGAGTCACAGGCTTTTAAACCCAATGTGGGAGTGTCCTTACAGAATGTGGGAGTGTCCTTACAGAGTGTGAGAGTGTCCTTACAAAGTGTGGGTGTGTCCTTACAGAGTGTGGGAATGTCCTTACAGAATGTGGGAGTGTCCTTACAGAGTATGGGAATGTCCTTACAGAATGTGGGAGTGTCCTTACAGAGTATGGGAACGTCCTTACAGAATGTGGAAGTGTCCTTACAATGTGTGGGTGTGTCCTTACAGAGTATGGGAATGTTCTTACAGAATGTGGGAGTGTCCTTACAGAGTGTGAGAGTGTCCTTACAGGGTGTGGGGGTGTCCTTACATAGTCCTTACAGAGTCGTTAAGGACATGCGTGACCAATTTTTAACCCTTTAAATGCTGTAAAACACTTTTCATATCAGGATTGTATTAAAGTCATGATAAAGGTCAGCGAGGACATCATGCAAAATTTCCAAAAGAAAACTTATAGTGGGCTGATTTCTTGTGAATAGGAATTTGTTTTATCTGCTTTTAGAGCCAGTTAAGGGTATTTTTGTACACACAGTAAAACATAATGAATACGTTAGATATACTCTGATATATTTTACATTCACACAACAGTTTTGCATAAACAAAAAATATAGAGAAGATCTGTAAGGATAGCATGAATTAGTTTAATTAGATTTAAACTTTTGTGTTTGGAGAATGATTTGTTTTTAGGTTTACTGCTTTATCTTTAAGATATATTCTATTTGACTAGCAGTATGTTGCCTTCACCACACAGATGGCTTGATTCCAGATACAAAAAGTACAGGATTCAATTGATGTCAGTAAAAAGCTTTTAGTCACTACTAAAGATAAAAAGAAAGATTTTTATGTTTGTTCGTGGACAACACACTCAGGTCTATACTTGCAAATTGCAAAACCAACATATAACTACAGTCAACACCAGTAAGGAGATGAAGAGGGAGAGAAATTCACCAGACTCCCTTATAAAATCGCTCAATTTTGTGCATCGTTGAGTTAAGAGAAACTTTATAACCTTTATTAGGCGCTGTTTCTTTTAAATTATTGTATAATTTAAACCTTCTTGTAAATTCGGCATATGTTACAGCCTCGTTTTAAGGGCTGCAGCTCCTGCATCCAAGCATCTCCCTGGTACAAATATACTATTTATGAAATCGTTCATTAAACCTTCCATCTCTCTGGTGATTGATTATCTTAAATCTTACTGTCAGCTGTCAATTAAAATCTAATTTAAAGTGGACGGATGTTGATGGGAGGTCTCACACACACACACACACACACACGGTGAAGACACGGAAGCCACAGTGCAAGAACGGAGTTGAAGATCTAATAATAATGTCACTTTAACCACGATGGTCTGGATTTATTTCAGTTCTTCTTCTGTTTTTAATACAGATTGAAAGGTATTCTGACTGTTACACGAGCGGATTACAGTTGTGTTCCCAGAGTGGATCCTCCGTGTGGATGTTTTATATTTTCTGTAAAGTATATTCGACCTCCATAACGCATCAATAACAACAATAACTCCGTCTCCTCCAATCATGGATCAACAGGTGAGTCTTGATGACTTTTAAAAACTCTTCCACGTGTCTGCTGCTGTCTGTTACCTCTCACTTCTGTTTCCGCGATAATAATCAACGGTAGTAACAGCAGGCAGCCGCGTGCACGTGGTTTGAAATTTCCCTTCACTGATATATGATATATATACTTTATATTGCCATGAGACAAGGTAATGCCAGGAAGTCCCTGTACTTTTTGCCAAGCGACATCTACTGCTTTTAGTGTCACTTGCACTTTTGGTCCCATCATGATAGAAGTAGACTACGACAGTATGAGCTGCAGTACGCTTTGCACAGACTAAATAAATAAATTAATAAATGAGCAGATTAATAAGTTAATAAATATATAACCCTAGTTAGTACGACGGAGACATCATCGCAGTGCCAGAAATCGGACATTTAAATACCGCGTACTTTCCGAAATAACAAGAGATCATTTGGTTCACATTAATACGGGAAGACACAAATGTACACAATATTGTAAGAGACAATATGTGTCGGGGTTTCCCAGATGTTAACAACAGCTGGCTCTGTTTGTGACTAGTGAACATGTTTCTGCAGATTGTCTCTATACTTCTGCCTTTTGGCTTGATTTACAGAAGCACCTTTCAGACATGCTAATAAAGATGTCTCTCTTTTATAACAAGTCCAACTTCTCCCCTGATGAACATGTATATGAGTGGCTTCATTATCATGTTGGCACAATATTACACCGGAAACTGAAATGTCTTAAGACCGCCCTGCTGCTGTCGGTAAATCTCATTTCTGTTTCCGGGATAATAAAATGTCAACGGTAGTAACTGCAAGCAGCGACATGTACCTGGTTTGGAAGTTCTCTCACTGATATATGATATATGTTACTTTATACTGCCATGAGACGAAGCAATGTCAGGAAGTCCGTGTAGTTTCTGACAAGCTTTTAGTGTCACTTGCACTTTTGGTTCCATTATGATAGAAGTACCATATGAACAGCTGTACGCTCTGTGCAGACTAACTAACTAACTGAATACATTAATAAATACATAAATGCATATAATCTTAGGTGGTACGATCCGGAAAACAAATACTGCTCTACTGGAAAATGATGTTCACTCACAACTTCACACTACATAGCTCCACCTTGTGGAACAACAGAACCATATTGATTAACAGGAAGACTTTATTTAAACAAGAATGGTATGACAAAAAGGTTCTTTATGTTACTGACTTGATGGATGAAAATGGTAATTTGTTGCAATTTAATTCATTTGTAGAAAAGTTTAATTCAAAATACTCTTATAGAGAATTTAATCAAATCAGTAGAGCTAATCCACTTCCCTTAAAATACATGATTAAAAATATCCTCATAAATGAAAATATGTCTGTTATTATCGCCCCTGATGAATAAAACAAGACCAAGGACGTGCACGTCGCCCGGATCGGCGTCACCGGGGCCCCACCCTGGAGCCAGGCCTGGGGTTGGGGCTCGCAGGCGAGCGCCTGGTGGCCGGGTCTCTGCCCACGGGACCCGGCCGGGCGCAGCCCGAACGAGCAACGTGGGCCCGCCCTCCCGTGGGCTCACCACTCGCGGGAGGGTTCAGACGGGGCCGGTGCAGAGGGATATGGGTGGCGGTCGTGGGCGGGGGCCCCGGCGGCCCAATCCCCGGATGGTGACTCTAGCCATGGGGACATGGAATGTCACCTCACTGGGGGGGAAAGAGCCTGAGCTGGTGCGGGAGGTTGAGCGGTACCGGCTAGAAATAGTCGGGCTCACCTCCACGCACAGCCTGGGCTCTGGAACCCAACTCCTTGAGAGAGGCTGGACTCTCTTCTACTCTGGAGTTGCCCGCGGCGAGAGGCGGCGAGCTGGTGTGGGCTTGCTTATAGCCCCCCAGCTCAGCCGCCATGTGTTGGAGTTCTCCCCGGTGAACGAGAGGGTCGTTTCCCTGCGCCTTCGGGTCGGGGATAGGGCTCTCACCGCTGTCTCGGCTTATGGGCCGAACAGCGGTGCAGAGTACCCGGCCTTCTTGGAGTCCCTGGGAGGGGTACTGGAGAGTGCTCCAACCGGGGACTCCGTCGTTCTCCTGGGGGACTTCAACGCCCACGTGGGCGATGACAGTGTTACCTGGAGGGGAGTGATTGGGAGGAACGGCCTCCCCGATCTGAACCCGAGTGGTGCATTGTTACTGGACTTCTGTGCTAGTCACAGTTTGTCCATAACAAACACCATGTTCAAGCATAAGGGTGTCCATATGTGCACGTGGCACCAGGACACCCTAGGCCGGAGATCAATGATCGACTTTGTGGTCGTGTCATCTGACCTCCGGCCGTATGTCTTGGACACTCGGGTGAAGAGAGGGGCTGAGCTGTCAACTGGGCGGTGGAAGGAATACTTCGAGGATCTCCTCAATCCCGCTGACACGCCTTCCATAGAGGAAGCAGAGGCTGGGGACTCAGAGGTTGACCCATCCATCACCCAAGCCGAAGTCACTGAGGTAGTCCGTAAGCTCCTCAGTGGCAAAGCACCGGGGGTGGATGAGATCCGCCCTGAGTACCTCAAGTCTCTGGATGTTGTGGGGCTGTCTTGGCTGACACGTCTCTGCAGCATCGCGTGGCAGTCGGGGACAGTGCCTCTGGACTGGCAGACCGGGGTGGTGGTCCCCCTATTTAAAAAGGGGGACCGGAGGGTGTGTTCCAACTATCGGGGGATCACACTCCTCAGCCTCCCCGGGAAAGTCTATTCCAGGGTACTGGAGAGGAGAATTCGGCCGATAGTCGAACCTCGGATCCAGGAGGAACAATGCGGTTTCCGTCCTGGCCGTGGAACACTGGACCAGCTCTATACCCTCCGCAGGGTGCTCGAGGGTTCATGGGAGTTTGCCCAACCAGTCCACATGTGTTTTGTGGACTTGGAGAAGGCATTCGACCGTGTCCCTCGTGGCATACTGTGGGGGGTGCTCCGGGAGTACGGGGTCGGGGGCCCTCTGTTAAGGGCCGTACGGTCCCTGTACTGCCGGAGCAGGAGCTTGGTTCGCATTGCCGGCAGTAAGTCAGACCTGTTCCCAGTACATGTTGGACTCCGGCAGGGCTGCCCTTTGTCACCGGTTCTGTTCATTACTTTTATGGACAGAATTTCTAGGCGCAGCCACGGGCCGGAGGGGATCTGGTTCGGGAGCCAATGGATCTCATCTCTGCTTTTCGCGGATGATGTGGTCTTGTTGGCTCCTTCGAGCCGGGACCTCCAGCATGTCCTGGGGCGGTTTGCAGCCGAGTGCGAAGCGACTGGGATGAGAATCAGCACCTCCAAATCCGAGGCCATGGTTCTCGACCGGAAAAAGGTGGCCTGCTCCCTCCAGGTGGGAGGAGAGTTCCTGCCTCAAGTGGAGGAGTTTAAGTATCTTGGGGTCTTGTTCACGAGTGAGGGAAGGATGGAGCGTGAGATTGACAGACGGATCGGTGCAGCGGCCGCAGTAATGCGGTCTTTGTATCGGTCCGTCGTGGTGAAGAGAGAGCTGAGCCGAAAGGCGAAGCTCTCGATTTACCAGTCAATCTACGTTCCGACCCTCACCTATGGCCATGAACTTTGGGTCATGACCGAAAGAATAAGATCCCGGATACAAGCGGCCGAAATGAGTTTCCTCCGCAGGGTGGCAGGGCGCTCCCTTAGAGATAGGTTGAAGAGCTCTGTCACCCGGGAGGAGCTCAGAGTAGAGCCGCTGCTCCTCCACATCGAGAGGAGCCAGCTGAGGTGGCTCGGGCATCTGTTTCGGATGCCCCCGGGACGCCTCCCTCGGGAGGTGTTCCTGGCATGTCCCTCCGGGAGGAGACCCCGAGGAAGACCCAGGACACGCTGGTGTGACTATGTCGCCCAGCTGGCCTGGGAACGCCTTGGGGTCCTCTCGGAAGAGCTGGAGGCAGTATCCGGGGAGAGGGAGGTCTGGGTGTCCCTGCTCAGGCAGCTGCCCCCGCGACCCGGCCCCGGATAAGCGGATGAAAATGGATGGATGGATGGAACTACCTGATTTAAAAATTGGTGAACTGAAATTTGGTGAAAGAAAATGTAACAACAAAGTACTTTATATTTATCCTGCTGCTGAAACTCTAAGGAAAAGGTTCAATTTTGAAGTGAATCGTGTGTTTTTTGCATGACAGAACACAAAACAATTGAACACCTTTTTTTCTCTTGTTCAGTCACAATGATGTTTTGGAAAGATGTTTATCGACGGTTAAATATTGGGATTAACAATTCTTTGTTTAACAAATCTCAAGTGATGATCTATATGGAAGGTCTGTCAAAAAAGGTATCCAAAATGGTGAACATTATTTTCCTTCTGGAAAAGTATCATATACACAAGAATAAATGGAATAACAGCAAACCCACCATAAACTGTTTTAAGAATGAAATTAAAAACTATTTGACATCCCTAAAGGTGTTATCGGAGGAAAACCAGTCCATAAACGAGTTGTATGAAGCAATGTCAGAGTCTCTTGCTTTTTGAGTTTACAGTCCTGTGTTCTTAAACACGCTGAAGCATTTTGTTGTAATGTCAACCCCTGTAATTATTATTTTGTTTTATTTTATTTTACCTGTTGAATATGTTATAGGCTTGTACTGTTTTAAATGCAAGCAAATGTTTTCCTCAAATGAGTTCTTTGGAAATTGATGTGAATTTCATTTCAAACTGAAATGTATGACATATTGTGATTTGAAATAAAGCTTTGAGAGAAAAAAAAAAAATATATATATATATATATATTACATCCAGAAAGTGAAATAGCTTATAAGACCACCTCCTGAATTTGAATGATGGTAGGCGGGTTCTAACTAAGCGTTGGGATTGGTTTTATTGTGGTGAGTCACTTCTGGTGAGCTTCATATTTCCCAGTGTGATTCACGTCAACTCAGTTGGTTTCATCCTCTCTGTCGTCCTGTTTCTTTTCTTCTCCTGGGTGCCTGTTGAAGGTAAAATCAGCATTATAACGTTTATCGATTGATGATGAAGCTGCACAATTTAATATGTGTAAATGTCTCTTTTCTTAAAGGTGCACTGTGTAGTTTTGTATATAAGAAATTCAAACTCACATATTTGTAATTATTAATGAAGAAACAGTAGCAAACTCAGAAATGTGTATTTTTTCCATCAGTGAATAAAGAAACTGAGGTCCCAGATATGATAAGGTCCCAGAACGCTGTTTGAAGAGAGGTGGCAGGGTCCGCCACATATAGACAAAGTATGACGGAATTAAATGGAGCTTGTTTGTATATATAGTTTGTTGAGGCAGAAAAAATAGCTAAGTGATCCAAATGTCCACATTTAGTCTGGCTTCACTTTGTTTCTGTTTTTATCACCTGCTGTGCTTCTGTCAGCTGTTTTAACAGTTACCTGCAACCATGGCAACAGAGGTGTTGGTTTGCTTAAGACTGCAAACTAATATTAAACCAGGCTTGTATATATATATATATATATATATATATATATATATATATATATGTATATATATATATATATATATATATATATATATATATATATATATATAAATAATAACATTTCGATTTGTGACCTCAATAAGGGCGTGGCATCGGCTCTCAATCAGGGGATTGTTTTTGTTTTAGGGAAACCCCCAACTCTGATATTACATTAGATTAGATTAGATTAGATTAGATTAGATGGGCATTATATTGCATACAACAGGGAAACTCAGATGGAGATGCAACAAGAACAGGAAGAGGAGGTAGATAAATCATAACAGGCGTTACACAAAGAAAGAAATATTGTCATGTATAATGTTTGCTGGATTAAAAAGGAAGCCTAAATAGACAAAAATATTTTATAGACAGGGTTTCAGGGCCATTATATAGTGTCTAGTAATGCGATGAGTCTCATAATTTAGCGTTTTTTTCAAGGAAGTCTGGTGATGGAGTCTGTTTCACGTCTCAACATGTCTTCTACAGTTTTTGGGAAATCCTGATGACTCAAGTTCCTGTGATGAGTCGACACTGATCCTCTGCAGCAGCAGCAGCTTTGTCTTCAGTCTGTCTGTGTTTGTTAAACCAACTCGTTTCAATGGACCTGGAGCTCAATCACAGCTTTTCTCTGTCTTCTGTAACTCTCGTCATCCTTCCGCTGATTTTCTCCTTCATGACTGCTGAAGGTAAACTGTAGCCTTGCTCAGACTGGATGTTGTCCACTAATTACTATATTTTCTTGAAAGAGACACTATGTAGTTTGGGAGGAGAGATTTTAAGATCTTCAGTGACTGATTTTAGTTTTCATGACTGAACACACTGGATAAATAAACAAACTCAACTTCATACTGTTCTGCTTTCCTTATATGTGGCGGACCCTGCCTTTTTTTATTCAGTTGTGGAAAAAATACATATCTCTGAGCTAATATTCTCATTAATATTGTAGATATTGATCCTATATAGATATTAGACATTGGTATTAATATAATAGTTTAGAGTATTTAGAGTTTTCCGCTGTGTATGTGCTTAAGAAGCAATGCAAATCAAATCAAATCTAAGTATTTCCCCCAAATTTCTGAAGAAGTAAACGTAAAAACTACTCATACAAAGCCAAGAACATAAGATGAAAATGAAAAGAATCTAACATCACATTTGTTCTTTGATTAATTTTTAATTTGAACAGTCTCCATGACTGCAAGATAGTGAAGCCTGGTTAGTTTGCAGTCGTTAAGCTAACTATAGCAACAGCAAAGGGCACTGCAGTTAACCATCCAAACATCTGGTGGTATCACAGGAGATGATGAAAACAGGAACACAATGTAGCCAAGCTATCTGTCAATTTCCTGACAACAGTTCATTGTATGCAGCTGCTCAGTCGTCCGGTGTTACTGCTCTAAAGAGTCTTTCGTCTCACCATCATCACATCATAACAATAATAACAATAATCCAAAGTCAAAAACAGAAAAATGACCTCACTGTCAGACATCCTGCAGGTGTACTTAAGAGGAGAATAGTTCCTTATAGCAGCTTAAAGAGCAAGCAAGCCACAGAGCAAAGAGGGTCATAGATACTAATACTTTTTGACAAACAGCCGCAGTTTGTGTATACATAAGCCTTTGAACAAATATTAGCCTTTAATATTGTGTACTGTTGATTCACACCAACATGGAGCCAACTGGGCTCAGAAACTTCAAATCATAGAATATATTTGGGTTTTGGATCAAGATATTTAAAGACATCACTTTGGTGACATTTTGTAGACCAAGTCATGAAGTTGTTGTAAATGTGCTGGAGAAAAGTGATGAGTTCATGTTAAAGTTTTAATTGTTAATATTTAAGTTTTCCTCCATTTCTCAGGGAATTTTAGGGTGATTGGGTCACCTCAGCCAATCGTTGCTGCCCTTGGTGATGACATCATCCTGCCGTGTCACGTGGAGCCTCAGATTGACGTGACTGGTCTGACGGTGGAGTGGTCCAAGCCCGACCTTAAGCCTGACCCCAATGATCGCCTGCGCCGGGTCGAGTACGTCCATCTGTATCGGGACGCCCAAGAGGACCTGGACATGAAGATCGCAGAGTACGTCAAGAGGACGGAGCTGTTCACAGACAGCCTGACACGAGGCAATATATCGCTCAAGATCACCAACGTGACGTTTGAAGATGAAGGAAGATATCAATGTTTCATCCCAAAGTTAAAGGGCCATATTAAGTCTTCAATCATTCACCTTTATGTTGGTGAGTGTTAAAATCTAGTTTCTGTTCAAGATAAATTGCATTATATTTGTGACAGATGCTGATGCTAACATCGCTTATCCAGATATCCAAATTAAAGGTGCCATATGTAAGAATTTTATTTGAAAACATCCAAAAAATAACAAAAATTCTCAACAGAATTTGTAGAAATATCACTTTTGTATGTTTTAACGGGTTTGCAGAGATGCATGCTAACCAGCTAGCCCAGCTGGATACGGAAGCTCTTGTGCTAACACTGTCTTGGTACTCCCAACCCTCAGCCTGGACTGCTAGCTGCACAGCTAATTGAACTAATACTACACCTTATTGATGAGTGCCTTGGATAACTTTAAAACTCGGTTGCTAATTTTGTCAACAACTTACGCAGCTGTTGCAACCACAGGAAGCTGCTGCTGTCTGCTACATACTGAGTCATGGGGTGCCGTTTAGCTCAGTGGGTAGAGTGAGGGCCCCATGTACAGAGGCTTTGTCCTTGCCGTCACTCCCCCTCTCTCTCAACCTGTTTCCTGTCATATCCTTCAGCTGTTCTATCAATAAAGCCTAAAAGCTCAAACAAATGAAAAATATTAAATACTGAGTCATCTGTTTTTTTCAGAGCCAAAGTCTGTAACAACAGAGACTCCGCTGCAGACACCTGATCCTAAAGAGGAAACACATGTCAATGGTGAGAACATGATTAATTCAGCTGAAACTGTTTCTTTTTTAATCTTATCTAATGGATAACAGCCTGTTTATTCAAATGCAACATTTTCCACTGCCAACAGTGTTCCAGTAGAGAAACACGGGTTAGCCATGGGACAGCAAACATTCCAGGTTAGCTGGAGATTTTATTCGTGAGTCTGCATAGACGAGACTGAGAGACTCTGTTTGCACTGTTATCACTCATAAAGGTGTTTTTCACTGTGAGAAAATGGACACATGGCGTGGGATCATGTTACTGTTTAACGAGCCCTCAATGGAACATGTGTTCTTCTACGGTATAAAAGCATATTGTTATTCTTCCCCCGTGATTTTTGCCATTTTACTCCTGCCGCATTTTCCAACGTACAATCTTCATTCAGACATCAAAACATTCGGCTCAATGAGGAAAACAGCGGCTAATAATTTTTTTCATACATTTCTGGCACACTTTCTGAAATATTCAATGTTTTGTTACAAATGTTCCCCCTTTAGCATAATTTAGCAGTTTTTCATCTTGATACTTGATTCAAATATCCCACTTAGGGGTTTTTTTGCATTTTGTAGCTGCTAACTGGTACCTACAATAATTGTGGCTTTGTTAAAGTAGATGACAGTAATGTGGTTGCCAACCATCATACAACAGAAAAAGACAAAGTATTTGACTGAGACCTTTTTGTTTTTGGTCAACATTTGTGGAGACATCGCGATAATATCGTTATCCTGAATTATTTTGTCCACGATGATCGTCCTCTGACATCTTGTCCTCGTATGTCCCGCGTCTTTTCTAGACTTTAGGTGTTATTTGATTTTCAAATCCAAAAAACATTTCAGAATTTTCAACTTTAATTAAAGTTGAGTTACAATGGAGGAAATGAAAGGACACAGCTAGTGGATCACAGAGAAATAAACCAAATAAAATCAGGGATTTGAGTGCCTAAATAAGAAATATGAAACACATTAAACCCATCCAGATGATTTTTTGCCATCTTTTTTAAGTGATTCATTTCAGTTTCAGTCGCTCTTATTATCTCTTGTTTGATTGGTATCCAGGTGGCGGTCTATCCATTAGAAACAGACTGATCACAGGTGTGTGTGTCGGCGTCTTTTTAATGATCCTGCTGGTTGTTGGAGCCATATATGTTTATTGGAGACACAAGCGTCAAAAACAAGGAGTAAGTGAGAGGCTTTTTTTGTATTTTCTTAATGTTTGAGTGCTGGAAACAAAACATACAATTTGTGTTTTGTGAGACCATTGACTGATTCATTGTTTTTTTTTTTAACTGTACATCCAGATCAAAAAGTGTTCTGTTATAGATGCCTTGCTTGAAGGGCATGTGGAGAGATGTTAGCAGAGAGAACACTACAAGCTTGGATCTCACCAGTTATTGCTAGATTTAAAACAACAACCCCCTCCAGCCACAGATGTATACACTGGAGGCAGGAAGGAAGGAAAAAGCCTGTTGCTTTGAGTTGAACGTGAACTTTAACCCTGTGACTTTAAAATCTTTTGACCATGCAACGTCTGGAGACATTTAACACAGGATTTCTTCATCTCGGACTTCAACCTAGTTGGATTTCCATCTCCACATTGCTCTGCATGTGCACTGGTCGGATGTGGACTCAAAGAAGCAACCCTTCACTTCCTGTTTTGCACCAGAATCGGATGCCTCTTTCTTTATCTTGAGGCTGTCTTTTTTTGGCTTCTTCAGTTCTGACTGACTGGAGGAGAGTTTGAGGATTTACACCCCGTGTGGGTCTCAGGCAGGGATGCAGCTTTTTTTCCTTATTTATGGAATAAATTGAGGACAATCACAGTCCTTAAATTCATTCTCACAGTATTTGAGAAATATGTCACAACTTCAGTTTGATCGATAACTGAATTTAGAGTCATAATAGTCAGAGGGAACAAGTGATGAACAACAACAGTGGAGTTAATGGAGGAAACGTCGTTCTTCACCTCACTGATCTGAAATCTGCTTTAACCTTTTCTGGTTGTAATGTGCAGTTTAAAGTGAAAAGAAGTGCTGCTGTTTGATTTGTGTTGTTATTTACTGTCTGTTACTGTGACTGAAAGAAAAGCTGTCATCTGTTCACGCTGGTGTTGAAGATAAAGTTCAGCAGAGGGCGCTCTTCATCTCACAGTGATTGTACTGAGTGGAGTTTGTTTCAGTCTCAGTCAGCTGTGTCTTCATACTTCTGTCTGTGTTTTGATGTTGTTAATTGCCAAGTGATGGTTTCGTATAATACGTTTTTCATTAACCCTTTAAATGCTGTAAAACACGTTTCATATCAGGATTGTATTAAAGTAATAATAAAGGCCTACAAGGACATCATGCAATATTTCCAAAAGAGAACTTAAATTGGGCTGAAAGTCAGTTTATAACTGTTTCTGTGTGTTAATAAAGTTTATTATATTGAACTTTGTGTCTGATAAACTCTTTGAGGTCTTGTCATCTTCTGGGTGTCTGATATTAAAAGACTTATACAACAATCAAAACAACGTCTCTGCTATAAATCTAGATGTATTTACAGTGTGTTCACATTATAAACAGGACATTAGGAGAGGCAGTGTGTTGTTATGATGTCCATCAGAGTGAAACCAGCTGTGACATTCAGAGATCTGACAGTGGAGGATGTTGAATGGAGTCGAGGCAGCTTCATCCACCAGATGCTGATTATTCAGATGTTAAATTGTGAACAAGATCATGTATGTTAAAAACCTCCAGTTCAACATTCATGTAAGATGTTTGACTTGTTTTTGTGACTTTCATGACTATACTGTTGTGCCTGCACCACCTTCTTTGGACTGAAACAAACTCGACATCTATAAATCACACTGGAGGAAGTAGTGCAGATGGTGGGCGTTTCAGCAACAAAACACTGACAAAGGTTCGGAAAATATATTTTGTGGTTACGTTTATGCAGCGAAAGCACTTTGGAAAAAGTTACAAAAAGATATTTTTAGTTTCTGAAACAGTCGTGACATTTAATCTGTTGGATTCACATTGGTTAAGTTAACTTTCCATGTCAAAGATGTTCTAACCACATTGATACAGGGTTGTGTCACACCTCCAGATACGGAGATTTGTTTGTGTACAGTCGACAACGTCACTGTCGACCATTGTTAGCATTTGTATAACAGATCTGAATTTCAGAGTGATACCAGGTTCCTGTTTTGATGTGATGGAGTTTTTGGATCACAGACAGAATCTTTAACTTGATCTGATCCTGAAAACTTTACTCCATATATTTTGGAGGTTGACACGTGTAGACAATCAACCAGTCAGTCACATGAACAGGTTGTGTTTTTAGCATAGGAGGAAACTCGAGGCAGTCTGCAGAGTGTCAGGTGTGAAATGGGGAACAAGGAAAATATTTTTATTTTTATAACAGGCTCTGCTTCAAGGATGTTAAAATTCTGAGTTGATGCCAGGAAAGATCGTACAGATGATTCTGACATCTAGTTTAAGCAAACAGTCAACATTTACAGGAGTGTTTTTTTCTGCATGTTCTGCTGAAAGTAAGATGAGAAGTTTGATCCCACTGTTTGTATTGTCTGTACGCTAAATATGAAGCTAACAGACGCTAACATAACTTAGTTTAGACTTACAGAAACTGGTCATACCTGTCCTCCGGGCTCTCCTCACATGTTTCTGCAGAGATTAACAAAAAACTGATGATCAGAGCGTCGTCTCAGCTCTGTGGGAAAAAAACCAGGAAGGTGTGAAATGAATCCTTCATGAATGAGGAAGTAGGCACACCTGAGGCTATCTACAGTAAGACAAGATACTCTGTGGTCTAAAAAAAGTACTTTTATATTTGCACCTGGCAGACAGGGGGAACTCCTCTCTGCACTACAAACACAGCACGTCTAGAAAGAAGTCAAATCCTCTTAATGGGTCTTAAAATTGGACAGAAAAGCCTTAATTTAAGTCATTTCTGCTTATTACAAACAATAAACACTCACTTTGGACTTTTTCAAGATGGAGCAACTTAAATTTAGATTTTTAGTCTTTAGATTGAACTGACTTTAAGAATGTAAAACCTAATGTAACAATTTCTTCAAACAGCATGATGAAAATAAGTGGAAGATTCTTATTTTCTTAACACTCAATGCGACATCGACAAGCTTTAATTGTTGTCGTTTCGCAAGTTTCTTAAATTGAGAGGTTGCACAAGTGGTCTGGCTCTTAAATCCTCTGTTGGCATATTATGTAAAACATTGTTGTTACTGGTTCAAATGAGCTCAATATAAACTGGCATATCTCATTAAGACAGTAGTTAGATGTATTTTTTGGAAATAAGATTACTTCTCTAATTCAAAACATGCTTGACGAGATGACATTTCTTTCACAAAGTTCTATTCTGATGAAGTTCTTTGGGCGGATGGTTTGCGTGACACCAGAAACAACGAACATCCTTCCATGACGTCAGTACACAAAGAGCCTTTAGTCGCTCAACTACAAATACAAATAATCATTATAATGTTTGTTTGTTGAATGGTAAAAACACAATCTAGACTGCGTAGACACCGACACACCCAGCTGACACCTTTGTGTTGTGCGGTCATGATTCGATGATGGAGATATCCTCTTCCGAAACAAACATCTCACGAATGTCACAAAGTTCTAATTAAAGGCATGAAAGGCACCTTATCGTATTTCATGAATGTATTATTTTCATACCTCCTAAAAAACTATTCAGCGGTGGATTGATAAACATTTGTTACCCTGGTGTGTATTGACAGCAGCAGGACAGTGTATGTGAGGCTCATTGGTGTGTTCATCATAGTTCTTTGTGAACATTAGATCTCAGTGGAACAGAAAAAAGATAAATCAAGCAAGGAACAGAGCTCAGACTTGTTGGTAGGATGGAGTCATTGTTTTGGTGTTTTTCGTGGATTTGTTGAGAAGAAGACATAGAATATCACAGACTAATCCTTTAAAATGTTTCATTTCTGGTGTTGTCTCACATGTTTTTGTTTTAAAAAGGACCATAATCAGGGCCGTAACCAGGGTTATGAAACTAGTGAGGTACAAACCATGCGAGCGTGCAAAGCACGTAAGCAAAAAAAATTTGAGCACTTATTTATGAATAAAAAGTTAAATAAATAGTGTTTTAAACTGTGCAATCACACAAATACACAATCACATAATGTTGTTGACTGGATTTTTATTAACTTTTGGCACTCTCAGATACTGTATATTATTGACCTTTTGGAGGGCTGGCTGATTCCTGTCTCCAGAGGGTTCAACTCACTGAAAGTACATAAAAAGGACAGACAGACAGACTTATGATCAGTTAATGCAAATGTGACAAATAATACTGTTTTTTTTTCATCTCAATTTTAACCAGGTAAGCATTTAACAACGGGGGGGGGGGGGGGGGGGGGATTCGAAACAGCGGTGTTTTGGAGTGGGGGGGTTTCGGAATGGAGAGCTGTCCCCTCCTTCTCGTTACATTACACTAGCTTACGTCAGCTAGTGAGATGAGATGAGATAAACTTTATTGTCCCTGAGTTGAAATTTGTCTTGGGCAAGTACATGCAGCTGCTGCAAAATAGTGTTTTCTTTTTGTTTCAATAAAACTATTATCATGACAGATGCGCTAACTGGCGAGTATGTTCGTTCCTTACCTCTCATTTAGGTCTCATCACACAGGAGAATCTCTTCTTCTTCACCCCAAAACCAAAACATGTCCAGTCAGTGCCGGTAAACAAGACGCGCTGCGGCGTGACGTGTAAGGCTAAAGGTTACGAGACCTCATATGCAGAAACACAAGTCCTTTTTTCTTTTCTTTTTTTAGAAACACAACTCCTGAATGTCGGCTGTAACGGGTAATATAATTTGTGATCTTTCTATGAATTAGATTTTCATATTTTTTTTGTAAAATGTATATTTTTATAAAAAATCCCAGGAAATAGTAACCGAGGTATTTACCTCGGGTACCTCATAGCTAGTTACGGGCATGACCGGAAGTACGTATTTTGGGGGATTTCATTTGAGACAAACAGGGAGGCAGAGGCCAACATGAAGTTCAGTGTTTGCAACAAGGGATGGTCAGCTTTAACTCAACACGTGAAAACATGACCACAGTTTGACATCGGTGCAATCACAACAACAGCTCCGGGGAATGTGGTTGCCAGGCGTGTGCATCTCTGAAGGATGATAAAACCAACAAACACACCACAGTTGTATTTTTCAGGCCATAACAAACAGGGGTGTAAATCGTTACTTTCATCACAATACGATATTAAATTGATTCTTTGGACAACGATACGATATTTGCCGATATCGCAAAGTCTGCCACGATACGATTTTGATACGATTTTTGGATTGTAGACAGTATCAGACAGCTCTGATCCTGAAAACACTTCTCCATAGGTAGGTTGTGTTTTTAGCATAAGAGGAAACTCAAGACATTGTTCCAGCGGAAATAACTAGGCTTTACTACAAGGATGTTAAAGCCCCTGTACAGAGTTTTTAACTGGATATAGAAAAGTCTCTGGTTTCTGCTGATGTGTCTCTGTTACCTACAACAGCAAATGAGCCCATCAGCGTGAAGATACGCTTTTTCTAAGTAGTCTAATTCTGTACCTCTGAAAGGCATTGGCACAATTTACGGCAGTCAGACCGGAACTGACGACATTCAGGATACAGCATAGCTGTTTTGTTGCTACGCTAGCCAGTGCTAACCGAGCTAAAACTTTTGTCATGGCTGATAATGAGACAAAAAAAAGAAAAAGAATTCGAACCGAAGACCAACGAAAGGCCAAGAGGGAATCCAATCGAGCTAGGGCTAAAACACGGATAAACATTGGCGATTCCTTCCAGAGATGGAGAGAGTTGCGGGGCTTGAAGGGAGGGTTGGATCCAGAATTCGCTCCTAGACAGGTATGTAAATTTTATTTCATTTATGAAATGTAATGCGGGACGTAGTTTACAGCAATACATGAATTTATGTTGTTACAACAAAGCTGGCAAACGTTACCACTAGATTAGTTCTAGATACTACACTCGTGAAAACGACAACAAACGTCTTAGATCACGCATCCATTTCAGCTGTGTGTATCAGCCCAGCCGACCTGCAACGATGCATCGGTAATATCCTCTGTCATTATGAATGACTCAGTTTCTTACTTAGAACAAAACATCCATCACAATCACTGTGACTTTGCTGTAACGCTAGCTCTGTAGCACCGTCGGTAATATATATAGCTGGGAAATTGAAGTGCAACAGCAGCATTGCTTTGTTTCACCGGCGGCATGTTATATTAAGTAGAAATACAAATAGACACATTACCTCGTCAATATGCACGCTGCAGATAGCTGCTAAAAAAAAAAAAAAAAAAAGTTTTCAAAGCAAGTCCCGTCGTCTTTCCGACGTTTCCAAAACAAATCTACACGCACCGGCCAGACAAACGTCTTCACGACAGTGGGCGCTAGAGCTCATGGGAAATGCAGTCTTCATTCCGGCCAAACACTACCGCTTTCGTCCAGCGGGGCCGCCAAAATCAACACTAAATGAAAAGTCTGTACAGGGGCTTTAACATTTCAGTGATGATGCCAGGAAAGATCGTACAGAGATTTTTCCGACATCCAGTTAAAGAAAAATGTCAACAATTTCAGGAATATTTTTCTTCTACATGTATTCACAACTGCTAGATACAATTTTGATTCCATTCGATACAGGGGATCGATATGAGATCATTTCAAATTTAACACAATCGGTTACATTTATATCAACTCTGATTTCTCAGAATCCAAAATATTTCCACATTGCTGACTTTACTGTTGAGTAGATAATATCCTCGTAGTCTTATTCCTGCCTGCCTGACCTTTTGTTCTGGGTGCTAACTAGCACTGCTTAGAAAGGATTACCCAGATGTGCCATGGGACTTTCAAAATAAAGGTGTGTATTCTGGATGGCAGCCACATGCATCGATGTTTTCAATTCAATTCAAATCAATGTATCGTTACCCCTCTGATAACAACATGACTGAAGCTCATATTTCACCTCTGACAGCCAGTCAGCTGAATTTGTCACTAATCAATCTGCAATGTAGTTGTTCAGACCAAACTGAGGATGATGTTCCAATATGTTTTGTACCAATCACTTTTTTTCTGTGGTTAATCTTTAAATTGACTACAGGGCTGCCAAGTTTCAGAAAATGACAAGAGTGAGACTTTAGCCATGCGATGTGTTCGGTGAAAAAAAAGTGGCCTTTTTTAACATCGATTTGTCCTGTTTTAACATCAATTTATTCCTTAAGACTGATGTCCTCACCTCCATGCCAACGGCTCTCCTTGCACTGTGGCCTCCTAATGCTAGTCTTAATTAACCAGAAATTAGAAATGAAAATTGTAACAAGAATTTTGACAAAATACATTTATCAGGGTTCTAGCAGTTTTCAGTAAGTCAAATTTAAGACCTTCACGACGCATTACCAAAACAATTTAAAATCAAATAAATTCAGAAAGAATCATTTTATTACAATGAGTTCAGTCATTAACAGGCAAAAAACAAACTTGCCTTCAAATAGAGTATATTTAATTTCATATTAATTAAAAAGCGCACTGCAACTTACAAATGCAAGAAAAAGAAGCACGCACTCCACAATCTCTCTCTCACACACGCACACACACTCACCCGCGCTCTCTCTCACACACAGGAGAACGTCGAGTGGGTTTTAAATGTCGGCGCTGTTGTGTGTGAAAGATAGTTAGAGACGCCAAGACCAGCCTTACGTTGCTTCTGATTGGTTTATATTGCGTGGTGCCTTCCGTGGTTGGTTAGATTTAGGCACAAAGGACTGATGGATTGGTTATCTCGGTCAGTCAATCAGAGTTACTCGAACTAAGGCAAAGTGCGAGGACCAAAGTTTATTATCATAAAAACATAAATATAGAGTATTGAATGGGAAAATATAAGCGTGAGAAATGTCAAGTGTGGCGTGTGGTGTGAGAATGGGTCAAATTGTATGACTGTCACACTCAAAGCGGGACGCTTGGCAGCTCTGTGACCACATGACTACAAGTTAATGAAGCCTGGTTAGTTTGTGGTTGTTAAGCCGACTATGGCAACAGCAAAGCGCAGTGCAGTTAACCGTTCAGACATCCGGAACACAATGTAGCCAAGCTAACTGAATTTTTAGTTACTCACTGAATTTGGCGTCAACAGGTCTTTATGTACACTTAAATACTCGGAAGCTGCTCCGTCATCTGGTGTTACTGCTCTGAAGACTCTTTTGTTTCACCATCATCACATCATAACAATCATACCTCAGATCGCCTGGATACGGTGGTGGATGATGAGTAAGCGTGTCACCATGCACTCAAACAGAAGGGTATTGTGATTTGTTTTCGGCAAAATGTCAGTGAAACCTGAAATGTAGCTGCATGACATTACTTAATGTCACAATGATTTCACCATCATTTCAGTCATCAGATGTGGTTAGTCACCTGAATCTGAGTTTCACAAGTGGAGCACGGCTGATGCAGGATTACAAAACAGAAACTGACTTCATGTTTACAGTTGTCAATTTGTTGATCAATCGATCAATCTTTATTTGTAGGCGCTTTTCATACAGAAAAGTAGCGCAAAATGCCTTACAGAGATTAAAAACAACAACAGAATAACAAAAAAAAGAAGATTGGGACTTACATTTTTTTAATTACTTTGAATGTGCAGGATGACATGTATCATTCTTAGAAAATCATTTGCAACATTTTGAGAACGTTTTTCACTACAGACAACACCAGCAAAGAGATGAAGAGAGAGAGAAATTCACCAGACTCCCTTAAAAAAATCGCTCAATTTTGTGCGTCATCGAGTTAAGAGAAACTTTATAAAAACTCTAGTGAGTGCTGTTTCTGACAAATTCTTAAACTTTTAAGCCTTCTTGTAAATTCAACGTTACAGCCTTGTTTTAGGGGACATTTAGCAGACGCTTTTGTCCAAATTCATCCATTGATGGCATATGCTGCCATGCAAGGTGCAGCTTGGGGATCAGTATCTTGCCCAATGACACCTCAACATGCAGATTAGGGGAATCAAACCCGCAACCTTCCGATGACAAGACACTGACTCTACCCCTGAGCCACAGCTGCCCCAAACTGGAACTCAAACATAGCTCGTAGCTATGGAGTGAAATCCACCAGACTCCTTTAGAAAATTGCTCGATTTTGTGCGTTGTTGAATTAAGAGAGATTTGTGAACTTTATTAAGCACTGTTTCTCACAAATTATTGAATATTTAAACCTTCTTATAAATTCGGCTGTGATAGCATTGTTTTAACTGGTGCAGTTCCCACATCCAAGCATCTCCCTGGTACAAATGTACTATATACAAAATCCTTCATTATCGCGCCATCTCTCTGGAGATTAATTATCTCCAATTTCACTGTCAGCTGTCAATTAAAATGTAATTTCAAGTGGACAGAAGTTAAGAGGAGGTCTCCCACACACACACGCACACACACACACACACACACACATTTTACACTGATACCCATGTGAGACCATCAACATGAATGTGTGACTCACGCTACATCACATGAAAACGTGACACATTACAGATAACATTCAGGGACTTTCATGAGCACAACAAGAAAGTTCATCCAGAGTTTAAACACATTTAAAGTCATTTTATGTTTAATGAAGTTATACAGACTCCTGGGTTTGATGGTGCAGATGGGGGGGAATAAAGAGGTGGAGACTAAAGTCACAGCTCCAATTAATTTGTGTTTAGGTTCACTCCTTTATCTTTTAAACATAAATTCTATGTATCATGTTAACACATCAATCACAGCTGCCACATCAACTACAGTCAACACCAGCGAGGAGATGAAGAGAGAGACTCCCTTAAAATCGGTTCCATTCCCCAAGAAGTCGAGGCCATCCGGCCCAGCAGACCACAGACCAGTCGCTCTCACATCTCATGTGATGAAGGTCCTGGAGAGGCTGGTCTTAGCCCAGCTGAGGCCACAGGTGAGGACGTTTCTGGACCCTTTGCAATTTGCTTATCAGCCCCAGTTAGGAGTCGATGATGCTGTCAACTACCTGCTGCAACGAGCCCAAGTGCATCTGGATGGTGGAGGAGGCACTGTTTTTAAAACACTAAGAAGGTTCGACACAACATGAAACTTTGCTCGTAGTTTCACCAGGGTCTCTACACATGAACGCGAGCATTGAGCACATTGTTTGTGTACACAGAGTTTTACTAAAAAGAAGGTTTTTGAACGACTCATCGTAGGAGCTGGATCTCCCGCGTGCCACCATCATGGCAGACAAAAAGAGTCGATCCCCGAGTGCGACCTGACAGGCAGGATGTCCACCATCACTCTCCTGCCCCTGCACCCCATTGAAAATGAGCTTGTCCGAAAACAAAACTGTGGTAAAGTGCCTCTTTCGTCGTATTTATGCATTTACACAAAGGACTCATATTCAATCGCAAATAAAGCCTCGGTTGTTTTTTGGCGAGAGTTTCGCTTTAAGTTAAGATCGTCTGTGGTGGATAATGAGTAAGCGTGTCACCATGTTCTCAAACAGTGTGTTCTGATTGTTTTTGGCAAAAAGACAGTGAAATGTGAAACTTAGCAGCATGACATTGCTTAATGTCACAATCAGTTCATCATTATTTCCAACTGAGTAATCAGGTTCAGTTGGTCACGTGACTCTGAGTATCACAAGTGGAGCACATCATGATGTTGGCTTACCACACTTAATGTATCCAGCTGTCGGTTTGGTTATAATACGCTGGTGTAAACATGAAATGAGGGAAGTTAAAGGATCAGTTGATGTTAAAGTGACATTTCAAGAATTAAACATTGTCACGTGTTGACTCATCACTTTATCAAAGACATGACTAACAATATCGATGACACTCGGGCCATGACACAGTTTATTAGTGCTCAGTAAACATTTGCCCTGTTTCAGTGAAACCAAGCTGCTGTGTGAGACTCACGCTGTGACCAACAGTAATGACACATAATAACACAGATAATTTTCAGGGACTTTTCTGTTGGGGTATTCATTTGGCAGGGAAATGAGCACAACAAGAAAGTCCATAATATCAAATAACACCAGCAAGGAAATGAAGAGGCAGAGAAATTCACCAGATTCCCTTAAAAAATGGCTAATTTTTGTGCTTTGATGACTTCAGAGAAACGTTATAAACTCTATTAAGTGCTGTTTCTGACAGATTATTAAATATTTCAACCTTCTTGTAAATTCGGCATATGTTACAGCCGCGTTTTAACTGGTGCAGTTCCCGCACCCAAGTATCTCTCTAAATATACTATTTACGAAATCCTTCATTAAACCTTCCATCTCTCTGATGATTAGTAATAATCTTCAATTTCACTGTCAGCTGTCAATCAAAAAATTAAAAAACTCAAAGTGGACGGATGTTGATGGGAGGTCTCTCTCTCACACACGGTGAAGACACGGAAGTCTCAGTGCAAGAACGGAGTTTTAGATCTAATAATAATGTGACACGATGGTCTGAATTTATTACAGTCCCTCTTCAGTTTTCACACAGTTTTAAAGGTATTCTGTCTGTAACGCGAGCGGAGTAGAGTTGTGTTCCCACTATAGATCCTCCGTGTGGATATTTTATATTCTCTGTAAATATTCGCCCTCCATAACCCAGCCAGCGGCTGGGAAAAACATGAACATATCTTTCCAGTCATGGACTGTTCACACAGCAACGACATAGGTGAGTCTTGTTTAACTTTCATTATTATTTCCGCGAACATAGACTGATAATGATAGTTACTGTATCTAACGACGCGTTACTCGGTTCACTTTCGCTCATACTGGACAGTCTGGTAAATACCAAGTCACACCTTTTATTGACCATGATACTAAATTACGTGGGGGGGGGGTTTCTCCGCCATAATTGATACTGTATTAACCCAGTCTGAGTCAGAGTTGTGGGTGAGTAGCCATTATATACTACAAGCTTTATAGTGTCACCGGGAAAGCCGAGTAATTCGAGATGCACATGATCTCATTTCAAACATGACCAGACTTGAAGCGCGTTACGAGAATTAGGACAGCAAGTAGGCCTATGCCAAGAAAGCAACTAATATTTTCATGTATAACGTTTACCGAAGTAACAAGTAGGCGTAAAAAGGTAAGAATATGTCGAAGAGGGGGTTTAAAGAGGTTTATAAAGTGTCCCCCACCGCGATAAGTCTAGAAATTTAGCGTTTTTTAAAGGGAGTCTGGTGTTTGGAAGGCGGAGCTTCCATGATGAGCAGAGACTGATCCTCTGTAGCAGCTGCATTTTCTTCAGTCTTCTTTGTGTATTTGTGTAAAACCGACTCGTTTCAATGGACCTGGAGCTCGATCACAGCGTTTCTCTGTCTTCTGTAACTCTCGTCGTTCTTCTGCTGATTTTCTCCTGCACACCTGCTGAAGGTAAACTCAACTTAAACTGAGTAGATTATTTTTATTCTCATATTCTCATAGCCTTGGTCTGACTGGATGTTGTCCACTAATTCTTATATTCTTATATAAGCTCTTCAATGACTGATTTTAGTTTTCATGACTGAATAAACAAACAAACTCAACTTCATATTGTTTTACTTTGTTCAAATGTGGCGGACCCTGCCACCTCTCCAGCTTCAAGCAGTGTTCTGGGGAGCTTATCTTCCTCTGAGAACAGCTTTTTTAAAATTCAGTTATGGAAAAAATACATATATTTCTGAGCGAATATTCTCATGAATATTGTAGATATTGAAGTCCTGAGTTTGAATTCCTTTTAACAGAGGTACTCTCTCAGCTGAAAGCAGCAAATGTCTTACAAAGCCTTTTAACTGGTTATTAAACAGTCTGAATTTATTATTGTTCCTTCTGTTTTTGACCATCAGCGAGAGGAACAACTGTGTCTATAGTTATTTTAGTTACTCGTCAAATTTCCTGTCAGCTGGTCTTTATATATCCTAACATACTCAGCTGTCTCAGAGGAAGGAAGCTGCTCTGTCGTCTGGTACTGCACTTGAACAAAATGTCTTTGTTTCCCCATCATCAGACCAGTTACTCATCTTAAAGCCACAAAGACAATAGCTCCCTTAATCAGCTTCAACATACATGATAAGCTACAGAACAAAGAGCGCCATAGACACAGAGGAGCAGGTTGGATTGACGTAATGTCTGTGTACACAGACATACAGGTGACTAAGAACAAACATTATCCTCTGAAAACATGTTCTGTTGATTCAGACTTGATTTTGTTTAAACAGCTGAGGTCATCACAGGTTCTTGTTTTATGAGCTGTGATTGATGTGAAGAAAAACACCTTTTATCCTTGTTTTTCTATTGCTTAAAATAAGGTGTTAAGAAATTAATTATAATGTATTATTGGGTGCTTCTTAAAGTGAAACTCTCGCCAAAAAGCAACCAAGGCTTTATTTGTGATTGAATATGAGTCAAACCTTCGATAGCATCAAAATCGCTATTTTTAGAACACTAAGGAGGCTCGACACAACATGAAACTTTGCTCGTAGTATCACCAGGGTCTCTACACATGAACATGAGCATTGAGAACATTGTTCGTGTACGCAGAGTTTACTGAAAAGACAACTTTGGGACAAACTCATGTTAGCAGTAGCATCTCCTGTGCGCCGCCATCATGGCAGACTAAAAGTGTTGATCGCTGAGTGCGACCTAACAGGCAGGAGAGTGATGGTGGACTGCTCCTCAAGCCTTCCTGCTGACCTTATTTTCCTCTGTGAACAGCTTGTTTATTCAGTTGTGGAAAAAATACATATTGCTGAGCAAATATTCTCATGGACATTGTAGATATTGGTCAAATATAGATATTAGATATTGGATATATAATATATAAGTCCTGAGTTTTCCACTGTGTATGTGCTTAAGAGGCAATGCAAATAAAATCAAATCTAAGTATTTCTCCAAGATTTCAGAAGAAGTAAACGTAAAAACTACACATACAAAGCCAAGAACATAAGACGAAAATTAAAAGAATCTAATATCACATTTGTTCTTTTAACTTGATCAATCTCCATGACTACAAGTTAATGAAGCGTGGTTGAACATTAGTTTGCAGTCGTTAAGTCAACTATGGCAACAGCAAAGTGCAGTGCAGTTCCCATTCAAACATCTCGGATGGTAGCACAGGAGATGATGAAAACAGGAACACAATGTAGCCTAAATGTAAGCTAACTGTATTTTAGTTACTCATTGATTTTCCTGTCAACAGGTTGTCATATACACTTAAATACTCGGAAGCTGCTCTGTCGTCCGGACTCTAAAGAGTCTTTTGTCTCACCATCATCACATCATATCAACCATCCAAAACCACAAACAGAAAAATTATCCGACATCCTGCAGGTGTGCTTGAAAGGAGAATAGTTCCCTTATAGCAGCTTTAATACATGAAGAGCCACACAACAAAGAGAGCCATAGATACTAATACTTTTTAATAAACAGCCACAGTTTGTGTATACATCAGTCTTTGAACAAATATTATGTGTACTGTTTATTTACTTCTAAACTTTTATATCAATTACTGGTTTGTACAGTAGCACAGTAATATTTAAGGCTGATTTGTCAAGGTTATCGCAGTTTCTTGTTGTATGAGCTGTGATTTAAATGAAGAAAAACACCTTTTATTATGCTGTTTTACAGTAACTTGAATAAGGGGTTAAGACATTAATTAAAAGGTGTTATTGGGTGCTTCTTAATGAAAAAGTTAGTTTGGAGCAACAACTGAAGATAAGAATCATTATCAGTTCATTGTCTTCATTAATCAGTTCAGCGTTTGGTCTGTATGCAGCAGCTTGTTCTAAATGCTGTGTGAGATTAGACAGACAAGTTTCCATGTCTGTACTTCTTCCGCTGTTTTGATAAAAAACAGCTTCCTTCCTTAGCTGAGCTGCAGATTAAAGTCCAAGACCGGTTTGAACCGGTTGAGACCCGCAACCCATTATGGTACCACCTGCCTGTGGTTTGGCCTAAAGCCATTTTAGATTGCCAGTGCAGCTGCTCTAACAGTCTTTTCAGATCATGGGTTCCATATAGAGAGCTGAAGTCTGACCAGGCCTTTCAGTGTCCCTCATATTTCATATTCCCCTTATTTCAGAAAAACTAATGGTCACAGTTGGTTGTAGATTAAAGGTACAACATCATGTCGTTTTGTGTTAAAGTGCTCAGTGAACGACATCGTCTCGCTCAACACACGTCACCAACACCAACATGGAGCCAACTGGGCTCAGAAAAGGTCATAAAAAAGATGAAAATCACAATAAATCTGCTCATAGTGTCAGTCAGCTCTGTAAGTGAACTAATATACAGAAGCAGCTCTACAATGTTTAAGTTACATGTTTTGGTGAGCGTTCTGTCTGCTGTGTCGTCTTTACAATGACGTATGTTCACAGTCTGAAATTTCATTAGTTTGATGACAAACTGAGACTTTATGTTGTTAGAGACTTCAATTGTTAGTATTAAAGTGTTCCTCCATTTCTCAGGAAATTTTAGGGTGATCGGGTCACCTCAGCCAATCGTTGCTGCCCTGGGTGATGACATCATCCTGCTGTGTCACGTGGAGCCTCAGGTTGACGTGACTGGTCTGACGGTGGAGTGGTCCAAGCCCGACCTGAAGCCTGACCCCAATGATCGCCTGCGCCGGGTCGAGTACGTCCATCTGTATCGGGACGCCCGAGAGGACCTGGACATGAAGATCGCAGAGTACGTTAAGAGGACGGAGCTGTTCGCAGACGGCCTGACACGAGGCAACATATCGCTCAAGATCACCAACGTGACGTTTGAAGATGAAGGAAGATATAAATGTTTCATCCCTAAGTTAAAGAGCCTTTTTAAGTCTTCAATCATTCACCTTTCTGTTGGTGAGTGTTAAAATCTTGTTTATGGTTGAGATAAATTGCATTATACTTGTGACAGATGCTGATGCTAACATCGCTAATCTAGGTATCCAAATTAAAGGTGCAATATGTAAGAATTTTAGTTGAAAACATCCAAAAAATAATTAAAATTCTCAACAGAATTTGCAGAAATATCACGCCATAATGCCTTCAGAAGTCACCTAATTAGTAAATGGAGTCCACCTGTGTGTAATCGAATCTCAATGTAACTACAGCTGTTCAGAGGTTTGCTAGAGAACATTAGTGAACAAACAGCATCATGAAGCCCAAGTGACACACCAGACAGGTCAGGGATAAAGGTGTGGAGAAGTTTAAAGCATGATTAGGATATGAAAGAATATGCCAAGCTTTGAACATCTCACAGAGCACTGTTTAATCCATCACCTGAAAATGGAAAGAGTATGGTACAACTGCAAACCTACCAAGACATGGCTGTCCACCTAAACTGGCAGGCCGGGCAAGGAGAGCATCGATCAGAGAAGCAGCCAAGAGGCCCATGGTAACTCTGGAGGAGCTGCAGAGATCCACAGCTCAGGTGGGAGAATCTGTCCACAGGACAACTATTAGTCATGCACTCCACAAATCAGGCCTTTATGGAAGAGTGGCAAGAAGAGAGCCATGAGTTGATGGGAAGATGGATAGAGCCAAATACAGGACAATCTTGGAAGAAAACCTGTTAGAGTCTGCAAAAGACTTGAGACTGGGGCAGAGTTTCACCTTCCAGGAGGTCAACAAGCCTAAACATACAGCCAGAGCTACAATGTTATGGTTTGGATCAAAGCATATTCATGTGTTCGAACGGCCCAGTCAAAGTCCAGACCTAAATCCAAGTGAGAATCTCTGGCAAGGCTTGAAAATTACTGTTCACAGACACTCTCCATCCAATCAGACTAAGCTTGAGCTATTTTGCAAGGAAGAATGGGCAAATAGTTCAGTCTCTATATGTGCATCGCTGGTAGAGACTTACCTCGAAAGACTTGCAGCTGTCATTGCAGTAAAAGGTGGTTCTACAAAGTATTGACTCAGAAGGGTGAACACTTTTGCACGCCACACTTTTCTGTTTTTTATTAGTAAAAGAACATTTAAACCATGCATCGATTTCCCTCCACTTCACAACTATATGCACCACCTTGTGTTGGTCTATCACATCAAATCCCAATAAAACACATTTACATTTGTAGTTAAAACGTGACAGAATGTGGAAAAGTTCAAGGGGGTGAATACTTTTGCAAGGCACTGTATTATAGGTCAACAACAGCAAGTGCCCAGACTCCCTTAGAAAATCACTTTTATTAATTTCCTCTTGGTTTGATTTACAGACGCACCTTTCAGAAATGCTCGATAAAGATGTCTCTCATTTATAACAAGTCCAACTTCTCCCCTGTTGAACATGTGCATAAATGGTTTCATTATTATGTTGGCAAAATATTTCTTCCGAAAAGGGCCCTCCTGATCTGAATGGTGCATATGTAGGCAAGATTTCTAAGTGGGTGTTGGCAATGATTTTATTATAAAAAGTCAATTACTGTTGACTTTCACATTTCCCTGTGTGTTTCTCCAGGACACATGAACACATGAAGCCGGAGCAGCTCAGCTGATTTCATCCGCTCTGTCTCCAGTCCTGTTGCTGATTTTCTCCTGCACGCCTGCTGAAGGTAAACTCAACTAAAACTTAGTAGATGATTTTTATTCTCATATTTTCTGTTACCATAACCTGCTGCCTCGCTCAGACTGGCTGACTGAACAGAGACGTAATGAGGCCGAGCTTGGATCACATCCATTTCATACTGTTTTACTTGTTTATTAGCTTGTTTATTCATTTATGGGAAATATTGATATTTCTGAGTTTATAGCCAGTACAGCTGATTCAACTTCACTTTCACTTCCACTTAACTGAAATTGAACTGATCCACCAACACATGCCTCTCCCTCCTTCTCACTTTAGAGCCTTGTTGCTGTGTGGAGAAGCAGTTCCTCCCTCCAGCTCTCTCCATGAAATACTTCAGCTGACACAACATGGGACAGCTCACTCGCATTAAAACACGTAAGTAGCCAAAAACATACTGTGTGATTTAGTTTGTGTTTCATCCAGTGTTTCATCACACACTGTGAAGTTTAAGAGATCAAACTAGTCTATTATAAAACCTGTGATGTCTGATGAAGTCAAATCTTGTTCCTGTAATAAAACTGTTTCCTCTCTGACAGGAAGAAGATGATCTTGATGGTTCTGCTCGTCGTTCTGACCTCCTCTGTCTGTGGTCAGTAGTCCTGCTACTTGATTTAATTATTCTAAAAGAAATAGATATTTTGAATATATTTTAAAACTATCAAAGAAGTTGACCATTAATATTCCTTCACTGATTAATTGTTGCCGTACTGGTGGCTGATTTAATGTTAAAAACATTCATATCATGGTCTGGGTGAATTCTTAATTCTGATTTGCTGCATAGCGTCAATTAACACCTGATGAACAGATACCTAAAAAACTACATACATATAACACATTGTTCCAGGTATTAGTCAAACCCTCAGGTGTTGCAGGAGGTCATTGCTTGTGAAACAATTTACATTTTGGTCACAAAATTAAGTTTGATGTTAGTCCACATGATATCTCTCTTTGTCCTCTCTCTTGTCTGCAGGGATGTCTGCTGTGAAGAAGACACCAACCTTCTATCAGGCAGAGGAGGACGATGACATCACCATCAGATGGGACAGTACCAACAAAACTGACATGTCTCTCACCAACATGCGTTGTTTTCTGTGGTCAAACTCTCTGAAGCTTTTGTATGAAATGGTTAACAGCGTGGATGTCCCAGAGTCTCAGGATCCACAGTTTGCAGGACGAGTCCAGTGTGACAAAGACGCCCTCAGAGATGGACGGATCAGACTTCATGTGTCCAGACTCAGGACTGAAGACTCTGGAGACTACTGGTGTGATCTGGTCACTAATTATAACAAGAGCATAAGGAGATGGCTGCTGCAGACCACAGGTGAGCTGAACTCTGCTGCAGTGCAGGATGGAAACATGTTACTGCCACACGGGTCAGACATCAGAATCTAACAGCCTCCTGATTTACACCCACAGAACATTTTGTCTTGAATGTGACCTCTCGTGGAGAAAACAGAGGACATGAGAAACACAACGTCATCACACCAGCGTCAACTGAAGGTAGGTCACCATGGTTACTAATACAGCAATAATGCATCATGGGAAACGGGTGCCAAATCTGATTTTGAAGACCGTCCGTCACCTGTCATGTGACTTTTTAGTGTTACAAGCTCTCAGGTGTGAATGGGGAGCAGTTGTTTTATCATTCTCACACTCTCTCATACTGGTCACTGGAAGTTCAACATGGCACCTCACTGCAAAGAACTCTCTGAGGATTGTTGCTCCACATAAAGATGACCTCGGCTAGAAGAAGATTGCACCCTGAATGATGAGTGATGCACAAGAAAGCCCGCAAACAGTTTGCTGAAGACAAGCAGACAAATGACAATTTAGACATTTTCACTTAGGGCTGTACTCACTTTTGTTGGCAGCAGTTCAGACATTAATGGCTGTGTGTTGAGTTATTTTGAGAGGACAGTAAATGTACACTGTTATACAAGCTGTACACTGACTACTTTGTATCAAAGTGTCATTTCTTCAGTGTTGTCCCACGAAAAGATGATAAAATATTTGCAGTAATGTGAGAGGTGTACTCACTTTTGTGAGATACTGTAAGTCAATACATTGCTACAGTGCCACCATGTGGTCATGTGGTGTAACTTCTGTTGTGTGACCAGCAGCTGGTTGTCAGGCGGATGTTTACTTGTTGTTTCCTGTTTATTTAGTCACTTATTGTCTTGTTTCTAGGTTTGCTGAGTTGGTGTAAATGTTCTTGATGTGTTGGTTTGACTCTGATGAGTTGATGCTCCTGATATCAGACACTAACACTGGTTTTCTGTCTTCATGCAGATGCTGAACACACAGCAGGAGGGCAGAAGAAGGAAGTGACATCAGTCGATCGGAGCACAGTTGAAATGTTTATCAGATGGATTCCTCTTGGAGCTTTCTTAGTTGTTAATCTAATATACCTCCTCGTTCTAACTAGAATCAACAGGATTCATCATCTGACCAACTTACATCCACAGCTGCTCCGATGTGAACACATATAAAGACTCTGGCTGCATCACCTCTTACATTCTGGGTCCGAAATTAGGCCTTGAAATAATACTGCAATAGGTTTCAGAGCTTTGTAATTTACTTAAGCCAACTCCCTGCTGGTCAGGAGAGATTTAGTAAATACCAGACCTTCAGTTTTCACCATCAACATATTAATTAACTGTTATGTAACAAGAGCTGGGTGATCCAGCCTTAAAATGATATTTTAATATTGTTACACAGCACATTTTAAATCTCATCTAACACTCTTCATAACTGTTCAAAATCAAATATCTCAATATTTTTGATCAAAATATTGCCACACAACACAGTATGACAGCAGTCTGTGCAGCTGTCACCACACTGACAGGAGTTTCACATACAGTCAAAAACTTTGACTTGTTTTTGTGACTTTCATGAATATAATGTTGTGACTGCACCACCTTCTCTAGACTGAAACAAACATCACATCTATAAATGAGGAAGTAGTGCGGATGGTGGGTGTTTTCAGCAACAGACCCACTGACAGAGGTTCCGAAAATACATTTTGTGGTTATGTTTATGCAGCGAAAGCACTTTTGAGAAAGTTACAAAAAGATGTTTTTAGTTTCTGAAACAGTCATGACAATTAATCTGTAGGATTCACTTTGGTTAATGTAGGAGGAAATCATGATTTTGGTTAGATATTTAAATCTGTTCTTAAAATAGTAACATTTAACCTTTAGGATTCATGTACATAGTCAAACTTTCCATGTTAAATTTGTTCTGAATGCCTTGATGCAGGGTTGTTTCACACCTCCGGGTATAGAGATTTGTTAGTTCACTGCTTTTCAGTGACGTTGTCGACCATTGTTAGCATTTATATTAACAAATCTGAATTTCTGTGATATCAGGTTCCTGTTTTGATGTGATGGAGTTGTTGGATCACAGACATAATCTTCAACTTGATCTGATCCTGAAAACTTTACTCCATAGATTTTGGAAGTTGACACATGTGGACAATCAGCCAGTCACATGACCACGTTGTGTTTTTAGCACAAGTGAAAACTCAAGGCAGTCTGCTGAGTGTCAGATGGGAAAAATGGGGACGATGGAAAAATAAACAGGCTCTGCTACAGGGATGTAAATATTTCTGAGTTGATGCCAGTGTCAAAGGTTCAGAAGTGGCTGTTTTCTGCATTGTACACTGTTGCATGCTGTGTTTTTTTTTTATTCATTCTGCATGAGGACATTTTTATTGCTTGGTTTTATTATTGACTGGTTTGTCTGCACTTCCCCCTCACTTCACCTGATTGGTTGATGACCTGCACCTGGAGATTTGCTTCAGTATGTTAGAGGCACTGGCAACCACCAGCTGGGCTTCAGTGATCGGCATAAAAGGACCAATGGTGTGGGCCGACAGGAGGGACCGAGCACCTGGCAGAGAAGTTAAAAGATGAGGAGACTGGTGCAGAAGACTGAGAGGAAATGGAGGGGAAAAGAAGCAGAAGTGTGTACCAGGTTGTTTTAACATCTTTTCTGCTACATGGGACTGCAAGAATGACAGACTTTTTAATCTGGATTTTTGTATTTTTGGCACCATTTCCACTGTATTCATTTAAGCATTTGACAAATTAAATTAAACTGTTTTTATCTTTAACTCTGGCTCTTCTGGTCACCTCGGTGTTACTCTCCACCCGATTTAAATAAAAAAAAAGTCACATGAGGAAACTCAAGGAAGTCTCCTGAGTGTCAGATGAGAAATGGGGAAGATGGAAAATATTCCAGAGAAAATGAACAAGGATGTAAATATTTCTGGGTTGATGCCAGGAAAGATCGCACAGATATTTTTCCGACATCTTGTCAAAAAAAACTTCAACATTTACAGGCGTGTTTTTTTCTGTATGTTCTGCTGAAAGTAAGATGGGAAGTTTGATCCCACAGTTTTTATTGTTTGTACACTAAATATGAAGCCAAAAGACGCTAACGTAACTTAGTGTAGACTTACAGAAACTGGTCCTACCTGTCCTCCGGGCTGTCCTCACATGTTTCTGCAGAGATTAACAAAAACTGATGATGAGAGCGTCGTCTCAGTTCTGTGGGAAAATACCATGAAGGTATGAAATGAATCCTTCATGAATGAGGAAGTAGATAACACCTGATACTAATTATAGTAAACAAGAAACTCTGTGGTCTAAAAAAGGACTTTAATCTTTACACCTGACAGACAGGGGGAACTCCTCTCTGCACTATAAATAGCCCGTCTAGAAAGAAGCCAAATCCTCTTTATGGGCCTCAAAACTGGACAGAAAAGCCAAAATTTAAGCAAATTGTGCTCATTACAAACACTTATTTAAGCTACTTAAAATTCAATTTTAGTCTTTTTATTGAACTGACTTTAAGAATGTCAAACTTTATCTAACATTAACAAGATTAAAATAAGACAGTTTCTTCAAACCGCATGATAAAAACAAGTAATTGAGTCTAATTTATCTTTTTATTCAAACTCAATGCAACATCGACAAGCTTTAATTATTGTCGTTTCATACGATTCTTGGGTTGAGAAGTTGTACAAGTGGTCTCTCTCTTAAATCCTCTGTTGGGTCACTATGCAAGACGTTGTTGTTACTGGTTCAAATGAGCTCGATGTAAGATGGCATATCTTATTAAGACAGTAGTTAGATGTATTTTCTTGAAATAAGATAACTTCTTGTATGTTTTTTCTTTAGACAAAGTTAAAAATACTTTGGGGTGGGGATGGTTTGCGTGACACCAGAAGCAACGAACATCCTTCCATGACGTTGGTACACAAAGAGACATCAGTCGCTCTACTATAAATAAAAATAATTATTATACTGTTTATTTGTTGACTGATAAAAACACAATCAAGGCTACGTAGACACTGGCACACCCTGCTGACACCTTTTGTGTTGTGCGGTCATGGTTCGATGATGGAGATATCCTCTTTAGAAACTAACATCTCACAAACGTCACAAAGTTCTAATGAAAGACACGAAAGGCGCTTTATCGCATTTCAGATCTTCGTCTAATCATGAATGTATTATTTTCATACAGAGAGTATCAGACAGCTCTGGTCCTGAAAACACCTCTCCATAATTCTACCCAACTGCAAATGCATTAGGCAAGAAGCATGAAGATGAGTCAACACATGTAGACAGTCAGTCAGTTACATGAGCAGGTTGTGTTTTTAGCATAAGAGGAAACTCGAGGCAGTGAATACATTGTTCCGGTGGAAATAACTAGGCTTTACTATAAGGGTGTTAACATTCCAGTGATGTCAGGAAAGATCGTACAGAGATTCTTCCGACATCTATTTAAAGAAAATGTCTACAACTTCAGGAATGGTCCACCTGTGTTTCCGCAACTGCCACGATATGATTTCGATTTGATACAGAGGAACGATATGAGATCATATCAAATACCCATTTAACACAATCGGTTACATTTATATCAACTCCGATTTCTCAGGAATCCAAAATATTTCCACACTTAAGTAATGTCTTGGGGTGCTGCTGCGGGGATGTATAATCAGCTTGTCATGACGGAGAAAAGCGATGTCCCCGCTGTCTCAAGCAGCTTTCAACTTAGGCATTAGGTCTTTTCTTTTCTGACGGACGGCATCTGTATAGTCCTCATTTATGTACATCTTCGTCTTCTTTCTCTTGGCTGCTTTCCATTTTCTTCTGGGCGCTAACAAACACTGCTTAGAAAGGACTTGGACCAAAACAGTGACGCAGAAGAGCCACTGGGATTTCTAAATAAAGTCGTATCTTTACGATGGCAGCGACATGCATCAATATTTTCACTTTGATGTATCGTTACACCCCTAATAACAACATGGCCAAAACTCATTTCACCTCTGACAGCCAGTTAGCTGCATTTGTCAGTAACCGAACAATGTAGGCTAGTCATTCAGATCGGATTGAGGATGATGCTCCAATATGTTATGTATGTTTTGTATCATCACTTTTTTCTTTGATTAATCTTTAACTTGATCAATCTCCATGACAACAAGTTAATGAAGGATGGTTAGTTTGCAGTCGTTAAGCTGACTATGGCAACATCAAAGCACAGTGCAGTTAACCGTTCCAACATCTGGTGGTAGCACAGGAGATGAAGAAAACAGGAACACAATGTAGCCGAGCTAATCGTGTTTTAGTTAATCATTGATTAAAGGTTCTAAAGGTTCTTTTGTCTCACCATCATCACATCATATCAATTATGCCTCAGACTGTCTGGATACAGAGGTGGTTAATGTGTAAGCGTGTCACCATGTGCTCAAACAGAAGTGTGTTGTGATTGTTTTAGCAGAATGACAGTGAAACTTGGCAGCATGACATTACTTAATGTCACAATTATTACATCATTTCCGAATGAGTCATCAGGTTCTGTTTGTCATGTGGAGCACAGCCGATGTTACACACACCACAAAAATTAAACATGGTCACGTATTGACTTATCACTCCATCAAAGACATGACTAACAATATCCATGATACTCGGGCCATAACACAGTTTATTAGTGCCCAGTAAACCTTTGCCCTGTATGGGTGAAACCAAGCTACTGTGTGACATTCATGCTCCGTCACATGCAAACGTGACCAACAGTGATGACATATTACAGATAATATTCAGGGACTTTTATGTTGAAGTATTTATTTGGTAGGGAAATGAGCACAATAATAAAGTTCATACCAACAAACAACACCAGCAAAGAGATGAAGAAGGATGGGAATTCACCACACTCCCTTATAAAATTGCTCGAATTTGTGTGTCGACGAGTTAAGATAAACTTTATAAACTCTATTAAGTGCTGTTTCTGACAAATTCTTAAATATTTCAGACTTTGTAAATTTAATGTATGTTACAGCCTCATTTTAGGGGCATTTACCAGATGTTTTTGTCCAAATTCATACTGATGGCGGTGGCTGCAACGCAAGGTGCCCGACCAACACATCAGGCACAGCATCTTGCCCAATGACACCTCAACATGCAGATTAGGGGAATCGAACCAGCAACCTTCAGATAACAAGACCCTGGCTCTACCCCTGAGCCACAGCTGCCCCAAACTGCAACTCAAACATAGCTCAAAGCTACAGTCAAGAACAGAAAGGAGATGAAGAGGGAGAGAAATTCACCAGACCCCCTTAAAAAATCGCTCGATTTTGCGTGTCGTCGAGTTACAAGAAACTTGGTGAACTTTATTAAGCGCTGTTTCTCAGAAATTATTGAATATTTAAACCTTCTTGTAAAATCGGCAGTGATAGCCTCGTTTTAGGGGGCGCAGTTCCCGCATCCAAGTATCTCCCTGGTACAAATGTACTATTTACGAAATCCTTCATTAAACCGTCCATCTCTCTGGTGCTTTATTATCTCCAATTTCACTGTCAGCTGTCATTTAAAATGTCATCTAAAGTGGACGGAAGTTGAGAGGAGGTCTCCCACACACACACACACACACACACACACACACATTTTACACTGATACTCAGCCCCTATGTGAGACCATCGACATGAAAGTGTGACTCGTGCTACATCATGTGTGAAGGTGACTAACAGTAATGATGACACATTGCAGATAACATTCAGTGGCGTTTATGTTTGGAGTATTTATTTGGTTGTGAAATGAGCACAACAAGAAAGTTCATCCCGAGTTTAAACTCATTTAAAGTCATTTTATGTTTAACGAAGTTACACAGACTCCTGGTTTGATGGTGCTTTCAGTTTGACAGATGGAGGGGAATAAAGAGATGGAGACTAAAGTCACAGCTCAAATTAATTTGTATTTAGGTTCACTCCTTTATCTTTTAAACATAAATTCAATGTATCATGTTAACACATCAATCACAGCTGCACATCAACTACAGTCAACACCAACGAGGAGATGGACAGGGAGGGGAATTCACCAGACTCCCTCAGAAAAGCGCTCAATTTGTTGTGTCTTCGAGTTTAGAGAAACCTTATAAATTATAGTAAGCATTGTTTCTGACACATTCTTTCACCTTCTTGTAAATTCGGCATATGTTACAGCCTCGTTTTAATTGGTGCAGTTCCCGCATCCAAGCATCTCCCTGGTAAAAATGTACTATTAACGAAACCCTTACTAAACCGTCCATCTCTCTGGTGATTGATTATCTCCAATTTCACTGTCAATTAAAATCTGATTTAAAGTAAATGTTGATGGGAGGTCTCTCTCTCGCGCACAGTGAAGATGCGACACTCACGGAAGTCACTCTGTTGAAGAAAGGAGTTTTCGATCTAATACTAATGAGACTTTAACCACGATGTTCTGGATGATTTATTACAGTTGCTCTTCTGTTTTTACACAGTTTTAAAGGTATTCTGTCTGTAACGCGAGCGGATTAGAGTTGTGTTCTCACAATGGATCCTCCGTGTGGATGTTTTATATTCTCTGTAAAGTATATTCGTCCTCCATAACGCATCAAGAACAACAATAACTCCGTCTCCTCCAATCATGAACCAACAGGTGAGCCTTGATTTCTTTTAAAAACTCTCCCACGTGTCTGCTGCTGTCAGACGTAGCCTATGTATATTACCTACTTTATATTGCCATGAGACGAAACACTGTTTGGAAGTCCCTGTAGTTTCTGCCAAGCTTTTAGTGTCACTTGCGCTTTTCGTTCCATTATGATGTAAGAACCGAGCTAAAGCTTTTCATCCACCAAATAAATAAACAAATAAATACATGAATATTCCCAGTTAGTCCGATGGTCACATCATCGTAACGTCAGAACTCTGACATTTAAATACCGCGTACTTTCCGAAATCACACGAGATCATCCGGGGCACATTAATCTACAGGAAGACTAAAATGTACACAGTGTCTGTACTGTAAGAGTGTTTGTCGGGTTTTCCCAGATGTTAACAACAGCTGGCTCTGTTTGTGACTAGTGAACATGTTTCTACAGATTGTCTCTATACTTCCGCCTTTTGACTTGATTTACAGAAGCACCTTTCAGACATGCTCGATAAAGAAGTCTCTCTTTTATAACAAGTCCACATTCTCCCCTGATGAACATGTAGCTACATGAGTGGTTTCATTGTTATATTGACACAGTATTACACAGAGAAAGTGAAATGGCTTGTAAGATCGCCTCCTGAGTTTGAATGATGCATCTGTAGGCGGGTTCTCACTAAGCGTTGGGTATCAGTTTTAGAGTCAGTTTTGGTGAGCTTCACATTTCCCTGTGTGATTCACTTCGACTCATTTGGTCTCATCCTGCCTGTCCCCCTGTTGGTTTTTCTTCTCCTGGACGCCTGTTGAAGGTAAAATCAGCATTATAATGTTTATGGAATGAAGCTGCATAATTAACATACGTAAATGTCTCTTTTCTTAAAGTGGCACTGTGTAGTTTTGTATATCAGAAATTCAAACTCGCATATTTGTAATATTAATGGGGAAACAGTAGCAAACTCAGAAATGTGTATTTGTTTTCCATCAGTGAATAAAGAAACTGTTCTCAGAGTAAGATAAGGTCCCAGAACACTGTTTGAATATAGAGAGGTGGCAGGGTCCGCCACATATAGACAAAGTAAGACGGTGATAAATTTAGCTTGTTTGTATATTTAGTTTGATGAGGCAGAAAAAGATGTGATCCAAATGTCCACAGTTAGCTTGGCTTCATTTTGTTTCTGTTTTTATCTTCAGCTGTGCTTCTAACAGCTGTTTTAACGGTTACATGCAACCATGGCAACAGAGGCGTTATTTGGCTTAAGACTGCAAACTTGGCTTTATTGACTTGTTGTCATGGAGATCGATACATTTAAAGACAGATCAAGGAAAGAAAATGTGATGTTAGATTCTTATAATTGCCCTCTCATCATGTTCTTGTCTTTGTTTTGTATGTGTGAGGGATAATGTAAAGAACGGCGGTCACTATCGGAAAATAAGGTCGGGACTTATTTTCCAGATAGTGACCGCCGTTCTTTACATTATCCCGCTTATTACACTGCTACTTGCCAACACGAAAGAAAACTTGACACAGTGTGTCTTTTTACAATTCATTTGTTACCGTTCACAGTGTTTTTCAGCAGAGAAATATAGTTCGCCAAACCGACGCCTTTTCGCTTCTCCCTCTTCGCTGCTTTCCTCTCTTTTTCTTTTCTTGACCGGTGACGACAACTCAGCCTTTTACCAAGAGTTGAAATCACCGTATTTTCCAAGAATATTAAAGTTAATGGGAAACTCATCCATACTAGTGGACTAGGAGTAGTTTTTTCAGATATGAAGTAGACTACAGATCAGCATACGTCGCTTAGCAACCGAAGATGCTGCGGTGATAAGTGACCGGGACTACTTGCGGAGCAAAGATTCTAGAGCGCGGAGTGATACGAAATACGTGAATCAATGTATATAAAACATTTTTAGAAGTGTGTGTATATATATATATCTATATATATATACATATATACACACACACACACACACACACACACACATGAAGATAACGTCACTGACGATGTGGTTTGAGTTCTCTATCAGGGGATTGTTTTAGGGGAAGGGGGTCTTTGTGTGTGATTGAAAACGAAATTCCCAAACACACATGATGAGCTCATTATATGACTACACTTCACTTGAAGCATAACCAGAATTACTACTTAAAGAATACGAAGAAAGCAGCATAAAAGCAGGGTTCTAGTTATAAGCTCTGTAAAAACCCCAGCTATAACTAATATTAGATCAGGTTAGGTAAGGGGTAATGCCCGGCGAGAAGCAGCGTAACTTTATGGTGATTGGCTCCCGTGCAAATACTCTTTTTTTTCCCTATCTATCTATCTATCTATCTATCTATCTATCTATCTATCTATCTATCTATCTATCTATCTATCTATCTATCTATCTATCTATCTATCCATCCATCCATCCATCCATCCATCCATCCATCTATCTATCTATCTATCTATCTATCTATTTGCTGCGCCTTGCCTTGGTAACCGCCGGTTCCAAATAAATGTCGGGTCTAATTTATTAATTTATTTTTTAAATCAAGGAAGAAGAGGGAGGAGGAAGGCTAGCGAGGATCCTGAGATAAACATGCGGGGATGAGTTATCAGCAGAGAAACAAATGTACGTCACCGTGAGTGACAGCACAGATGAGGAATAATCTGCGAGTGCTGGTCGGCTGAATCGTTTCCTCCGCCGCAACAGCTTCACTTGCAGAAGGATGCCAGAGAATTCACAGAGAAGCTGGAGAAGTTTGTGACATTTTCATCCCGGATTTTTGAGAGGAAGGAATTAAACGCCTGCCACAAATTACCGCCTGGTCTGTTCAGTTACTGAAACAAATAAACGCCCCGACTATTATTTGGTATTTTACGCTATAATAACTCTCCTGGCCCGGGAGAGAGACACATCACGTTGTTCAGCTGCAGACACAGCAGAGAGGTGACGAGACGCGACTCATCATGACTGACAGGCTTGAAGGCCACTCAGCGTTACCTTACCCCCAGCTATTTCATTCACAAAAACAGGGCTTGGGGCAATTCTGGACAGCTGTTTTTTTTTTTCTTTTCTTTCTTCCTTCATGGGCCCCTGACGGCGTCTGGGCCCCGGTGCATCTGCATCGGTCGCACCACCGACACTTACGCCACTGCCGACAGTGCAGCCAATCAGAAACGAGTATGCCCCCAGACCATGGTATAAATGGGTTTAATTTATCCCACAACAGGGAAACTTGTCACTTGCTACAGCAGCTTAAGATGCAACAAAAAAATAAATATATTCATGTATGTTCGCCGGATTAACAAGGAAGCCTAAATAGGTAATAATATTTTGTAGACAGGGTTTCAGGGTGATTATAAAGTGTCTGGTAATGTGATGAGTCTCATAATTTAGTGTTTTTCAAAGGGAGTCTGGTGATGGAGTCTGATTCGTGTCTCAACATGTCTTCCACAGCTTTTGGGAAATCCTGATTATCCAGTTCCTGTGATGAGTCGACACTAAACCTCTGGAGCAGCAGCAGCTTTGTCTTCAGTCTGTCTGTGTTTGTTAAACCAACTCGTTTCAATGGACCTGGAGCTCAATCACAGCTTTTCTCTGTATTCTGTAACTCTCATCGTCCATCTGCTGATTTTCTCCTGCACACCTGCTCAAGGTAAACTCTTTTTATTCTCTTATTTTCTGTTACCATAACCTGCAGCCTCACACAGACTGGATGTTCTCCACTAATTCTTATATTTTCATGAAAGAGACACTGTGTAGTTTTGGAGAAGATATTTTAAGATCTGCAGTGACTGATTTTTGTTTTCATGACTGAACAAACAGAATAAACAAACAAACTCAACTTCATACTGTTTTACTTTGTCTGTATGTGGCGGACCCTGCCACCTCTCCAGCTTCAAGCAGTGTTCTGGGGAACTTATCTTCCTCTGAGAACAGCTTGTTTTATTCAGTTATGGAGAAAGTAGATATTTCTGAGTGAATAATCTCATGAATACTGTAAATATTGAGTTTGAATTTCTTCTCTAAAACATTTAATGGAGGTACTTTCTCAGCTGAAGCTGCTCTGTCGTCTGGTGCTGCACTTAAACAAAAAGTCTTTGTCTCACTATCATCAGATCAGTTACTAATTTGAAAGCCACAAAGACAATAGCTCCCTTCATCAGCTTCAACATACATGATAAACTACAGAACAAAGAGCACAGAGGGGGAGGTCAGGTTGATGTAATGTCTGTGTACACAGACTGTGTAGACAGGTGACTTAGAACAAATATTATCCTCTAAAACATGTTCTGTTGGTTCAGTCTTGATTTTGTTTAAACAGTCGAGGTCATCACAGTTTCTTGTTGTATGAGCTGTGATTGATGTGAAGAAAAACACCTTTTATTGCTGTTTTACAATAACTTAAATAAGGGGTTACGACATTAACTAAAATTTATTATTGGGTGCTTCTTAATGAAAAAGTTAGTGTGGAGCGCTGACTGATGTTAAGAATCATTATCAGTTCATTTTCTTCATTAATCAGTTCATTGTTTGGTCTGTATGCAGCAGCTTGTTCTAAATGCTGTGTGAGATTAGACAGACACGTTTTCATGTCTGTTCTTCTTCCGCTGTTTTGTTTAATTCAAAATAACTTCCTTCTTTAGCTGAGCTGCAGATTAAAGTCAAAGACCGGTTTGAACCGGTAGAGACCCACAACCCCATTATGGTAGCACCTGTCAGTGGTTTGGCCTAAAGCCTATTTCCATTACCAGTACGCAGCTGCTCTTACAGTCTTTTCAGGTCATGTGTTCTATAAAGAGAGCTGAAGTCACGGCCTTTCAGTGTCCCTCACATTTAGTATTCCCCTTATTTCAGAAAAACTAAAAGTCACAGTTGGTTGTAGATTAAAGGTAAAACATCATGTCATTTTGTGTTAAAGCGCTCAGTGAACAACATTGTCTCACTCAACACACGTCACCAACACCAACATGGAGCCAACTGGGCTCAGATAAGGTCAAAAAAACTGCTCATAGTGACAGTCAGCTCTGTAAGTAAACTAATAAACAAGAGCAGCTCTACAATGTTTAAGTTATAAGTTTTGGTGAACGTTCAACGAGACGACGTCGCTAACGACACTGTCTATAATGACGTATGTTCACAGTCTGATATTTCATATTTCATAGTTTGATGACAAACTGAGACTTTATTGGCTTTATGTAAAACTTAAATTGTTAGTATTAAAGTTTTCCTCCATTTCTCAGGGAATTTTAAGGTGATTGGGTCACCTGAGCCAATCGTTGCTGCCCTGGGTGATGACATCATCCTGCCGTGTCACGTGGAGCCTCAGCTTGACGTGACTGGTCTGACGGTGGAGTGGTCCAAGCCCGACCTTAAGCCTGACCCCAATGATCGCCTGCGCCGGGTCGAGTATGTCCATCTGTATCGGGACGCCCGAGAGGACCTGGACATGAAGATCGCAGAGTACGTCAAGAGGACGGAGCTGTTCGCAGATGGCCTGACACGAGGCAACATATCGCTCAAGATCACCAACGTGACGTTTGAAGATGAAGGAAGATATCAATGTTTCATCCCAAAGTTAAAGAGCCATTTTAAGTCTTCAATCATTCACCTTTATGTTGGTGAGTGTTAAAATCTTGTTTCTGTTCAAGATAAATTGCATTATACTTGTGACAGATGCCGATGCTAACGTCGCTAATCCAGATATCCAAATTAAAGGTGCAATATGTAAGAATTTTATTTGAAAACATTCCAAAAAATAACTAAAATTCACAACAGAATTTGTAGAAATATCACTTTTGTATGTTTTAATGGGTTTGCAGAGATGCATGCTAACCAGCTAGCCCAGCTGGATACGGAAGCTCTTGTGCTAACACTATCTTGGTGCTCTGAACCCTCAGCCTGGACTGCTAACTGCACAGCTAACTGCGCTAACAGCTTCTGCAGTAGCAGCAGTTAGTTGACAATTCTTACAAATTGCACCTTTTTTTCATTGTTTTAGTTAAAATCTGTGTAATTTTATCACCATTTTCTCATGTCTATATGATGTAAAAAAAATAATATGTATACAAGATGAGTGCCTCGAATAACTTTAAAACTTGGTGGCTAATTTTGTCAACAACATACGCTGCTGTTTCCCCCCACAGGAAGCTGCTGCTGTCTGCTTTAAATACTGAGTTATCTGTTTTTTTTTAGCGCCAAAGTCTGTAACAACAGAGACGCCGCTGCAGACTCCTGGTCCTACAGAGGAAACAGATGTCAACGGTGAGAACATGATCAGTTCAGCTGAAACTGTTTCTTTTTTATCTCATCTAGTGGATAACAGCCTGTTTACTCAAACGCAACATTTTCCACCGCCGAAAGTGTTCCACTCAAGAAACTCTGTGAGAAAGCAAACATAACCAGGGTAACTGGAGATTGTATTCGTTTATGAGTCTGCACCGATGAGACAGAGTGACGCAGGTTGCCCTGTTATCAATAATACATTTGTTTTCCACTTTGAGAAAATGGACATGTGGCGTGGGAGCATGTAACCGTTTAATGAGCCCTCAATGGAACATTTACATCTACAGTATAAAAGCATATTGTTAATCTTCCATTTAAAAAATTAAACATTAATCTTATGTAAACAGTAGACCTTTAAAAATATCTTTCTTTTTCTTTGTGTTCTTGCTTTAGCATAGTGGATGACAGTAATGTGGTTTCCATACAACAGAAAAAGACGAATACTGATCAAAGTTAAGGTGGATTTGACCTTCTTTTTTTTGTCAATGTGAATTATTTGGTCCACGGTGATCGTCCTCTGACATCATGACAGCCTGTGTCCTGCGACTTTTCTAGACTTTAGGTCTTATTTGTTTTCCAAATCCTAAAAACATTTTGAAATATTCAACTTTAATTAAAGCTGAGTTACAATGGAGGAAATAAAGAGGCACAGCTAGTGGATCATAGAGAAATAAACTATATAAAATGCAATGAAATCAGGGATTCTGAGTGCATAAATAAGAAATATAAAGCCCATTTAACCCATCCACCATCGTCAGCCTTTTCCCATCCAGTTGATTAATTGTCACCTTTTTGTTTTTGTTGTGTTGATCATCTCTTGTTTGATTGGTATCCAGGTGGAGGTCTATCCATGAGAAACAGACTGATCACAGGTGTTTGTGTCAGCGTCTTTTTAATGATCCTGCTGGTTGTTGGAGCCATATATGTATATTGGAGACACAAGCGTCAAAAACAAGAAGTACGTGAGAGGCTTTTTTTGTATTTTCTTAATGTTTGAGTGCTGGAAACAAAACATACAATTTGCTTCTTGTGAGACAGTTGACTGATTCATCGTTTTCTTTTTTAACTGTCCATCCAGATCAACAAGCAACCTGTGACAGGTGCCTTGCTCGAAGGCAGCAGATGTTGACAGATGTTAGTGGAGAGAACACTACAAGCTTGGATCTCACCAGTTAGTGTAAGGATTCCAACCAGCGACCCCTTCCAGCCACATGTGGGCACACTGCAGGGAGGAGGGAGGGAAAATCCTGTTGATTCGAGCTGAAGATGAACTTTGACCCTTTGGCTTAAAAATGTTTTGACCATGTGACGTCTGGAGACCTTTAACACCGTATTTCTTCACCTCAAACTTCGACCTAGTTGGATTTCAATTTCCACATTGCTTTGCATGTGCACTGGTCAGGTGTGGACACTATTTTCCTAAATTTGCATCAGAGGTGAACTCATTTGAATATCTTTGTTCTCCTCGTCTACTGCAGGCAGTGACGAATTTGCAACCTGGATAAATTCAAACTTACTTCCTTGTGTTGCACCAGAATCTAACGCCTCGGTCTTTGTTTACAGTCAGGCTTTAAACTGAGTGTCGGACATTTTCTTTCTTCTTGAACATGTTCAGTCAAGATATGAAAGAGGACAGCGTGTAAAGAAAAAATCATCTCCATGCAGGTTGTTTGTTGTGTTTTTCCCAGTGACTGAACGCACAGAAGCAGAAGTGTTACATCTGAAGCCAGCTGCAGATCCCACACATCACCGATTAAATACATTTTCTCAGTTTTGATGTCACTTTTAGAATTGCATCTGCAGTTTAATGCAAATGTGAGTTTTAATTACATGTAAAGAGATTCTGTATCAGCTGATGTTAAAGTGTTCTCCGCTCCATCACACAGCAGCTGTAAGAGCGTGTGCCGGGCATATGTGACTTCATTATAATTTTGTTGCTCTGTTTTGTTTTATAGAACAACAACTTCATGTTCATTTGGACTTTTGTGATGTGTTCATTGTGTTGTGTGTGTGTTTGTAGACATCAGTATAGTTGTGGTGTCTGAATGTTAGATGTTAAAGGCTGCCTGCTGTGTTACCATGAATGCCCATACCAGGTTTGTGTGTTTAGGACATTTGAATTCCTTTTTCTTGTGCATACTTTGTTATTTATTTATTTATCAGTGATTTAAACTCTCCTGAAAACAACATTGCACTTTTTTTTGACTGACTTTTAGACAGAAAGGTTAAAAATCAAGATTTTTTTTGACAAATTGCCAAATAAAACCATTTTTTTTAGGATTTCAGTGTGTTTGAATCATGTGTGATCTGGCCCGTGACTTGTGTATCTGTCGTGAATTTCAGTTTCTCCAACAGCTGACAGCCGCTTGGTAATAACATCCTGTCAAAATCCCCTAATTTATTTTGAATGTTTCTCAGCTTCGGTTTTGTTTTTTGTTTTTTTTTGTTTTTTTGCTCCATGAAACTCATCATCTTTGACTTCTTGCAAACAGATTCATACAGTGTTTTGTTTGGACACCACTGCAGATAATTCACTTTACAGGAAACCCCTCACCCCCATGCTGATGGAAATCCCAGTGAAGTTTCAATGAAACATTTCTGGAGCTTCACAACAAGCCGGCGTTACAGAATTCTCCTAAACAACAGAAGTAAACAGGGACTTGTTTTGAAATGTAAAAATCACCTAAAAGAACACAAAATGGCTTTATACATGCTAGTCTCCAGAAGCTAAAAAGTCCCAAACTGACTTGGAAAGACATGTCACACATAAAGGTTGTAAATAAAAAATTTTCAAATCAATCTTGGGGCTTCCAGAGACTTGGATCAGGTCGGACGAGCTGTATGGAGCCATTTCAGGTTTTTCCTTTGGTTGTTCTTCTATAAGGTCTCATAAAAGGTCCCCGTCTGCTTCAGCTTTTCAGTTTTGTTTTGCTGTGAAGTCCCAGAAATATTCTGTGGACTTACAAAACTTCACCTAACTTTCCATCAGCATGAGGGTGAAGAGATACTGAGTGAATTTTCAATTTTGGGTGAACTGTTCCTTCTCACCTATAAGCAACGGTTAACACCTTGAAGCGCTTTCACCTGGGTCAGAATCTGAGGTGTTTTCACCTGCACAGTGATTCAGTGGAAATCCCCTTTTCCACATTGGTTTTATATGACATGTTTTGTTTCATAAAGCCTGTGGCAGCATGCTGAGCCATCAGGATTGTTCAGGCTGTATCCGCTTTCACACAGACAAAGGAAACATCAGCAGTCTGAAGTGGCTCACACAGCATTTAAAGTGAAACAAGAGACTTTGCGGAATTACATTTCTTTATTTCTCCATACTGATGATACTGATGTGCTGTATCATAGGAAACTGTACTGGTTTCAGGTTCTTGAAGATGTTTCAATTCTCACCTGAGAAGCTTCTTCAGTTCTAACTATCTGGAGGGGAGTTGCAGGCTTTTAAACCCTGTTTGGGAGTGTCTTTACAGAGTCATTAAGGACACATGAGCTCTGAGTTTGAGTCTTTAGGGCCACTTGTGGGTCGTTTGTCCAACCGGCCTTCATGAAGGTTGCTTAGGCAAGGTGAGCCCAGGTGTGAGTGGTTGTTAAACTATCTGGGGAGACCATTCACACCTGGACACTCCCACACAGAGTTTAAAAAGCCTGCAAACTCGTCTACAGTTAGTTAGAACTGAAGAAGCCTCTTGGATGAGACGTGAAACATCTTTAAGAAACTGAAGCAAGTCCAATTGCCTACGGGACAGCACCTAGATTTACAAGGAACTGGCTGGCTGAGAACCTACATCAACATGTTGTGGTTGTTTGTGCAGATCAGAGTTGAGGAGTATCATTGGGGAAGCACCCTATGGAAACTAAGAGTCTGGATCTTGTAGTCTGTCTGTGAGAACCAAAGTTTTCACCCCAAAAACATCAACATCTCAGTACCTACTTCTGTTTCCATCTCCCACAGTGGCTGTTTCTTGTTCCTGATCAAGACAAATCTCAGATAAATCACATAATTTCTTCCACCTGACAGCCTGGCAAACAAATACATTGACCCTGAAGAAACTTGGAGACTTGGACCAAATGAGTCACATTACACATTATTTCCATAAAATGTATTTATGGCTGATGATTCACACTAATATTAAAAGACAGTTCCTCATCTAGTGTCTTGTCGGCAAATAGTAGTCACAGAGATGAGTAATATATGAAATAAAAAATGTTTTAAGGATCTGATGTTTCCTCTGAACATGATGGCTACTGTAGTTTAATATATAATGTTATATATAATATATAATATAATATATATATTGTTATTAACAATAATTCACAACATTTTGAGAACATTTTGCACAACAGCAGACAGCAATCTTGAACACCAACATGTTGTAGGTCAAAGCAGCTGTATTAACTAGAGTCAACAACAGCTGACAACAGAGATGAAGATGGAGATAAAGTCCCAAGACTCCCTTAGAAAATCGCTAGATTTTGTGAGTTGTTGAGTTAGGAGACACTTTTTATTCACTGTGAAGCGCTGTCAATGACGAATTCTTAATCATTTGGACCTTCTTGTAAATTCGGCATATGTTATAGCTTCGGTTTAGGGGGTGCTGCAGCCCTCTCGGCACCCCTAGTTCACGCATTAATGGCATTATTCAGTTCAAAAAATGATATGTTGTTTATTTATTCATATTTTTTTTTTATCTGTATTTTTTTGTATGTTGATAATTTGTTGTAGACTTGAATTTTTAACTTAGGACTTTGCTTCACTTCACTTCAGACCCAATGAGTCACATGTCTGTATTATTTCCATAAAATGTATTTATGGCTGATGATTCACACTAATATTAGAAGACAGGTCCTCATCTAGTGTCTCGTCGGCCAATAGTGGTCACAGAGATGAGTAATATGTGAAATAAAAAATGTTTTAAGGATCGTCACATTGGAAGAAGACCTCTCCAGCATTTCATTTTTTTGTTTTTCACCCAAATATATCTTTGTGAATGTTGTGTCTGCGCTATGATTGCGTAAAATCAGTCACAGGATAATCTTCCTCATCTATATAATGACCTTATATTAAATGGTGCAATGTTTTTTGTATTGATTTGAATGTTCAGGATATCATGGTCAAAGCAGCTGTATTAGAATAGAATAGAATTACTTTATTGATGCCAGACTGGGAAATTATTTTGTTATAGCAGCAGTACGTCCGCAAGAATAAAAGAAAAAAAAGAAATGAAAAACACACTCATAACATAAATAGAAAGCAAGATATATACAAAGTATATATACACACAGTGCAAACTATAAAATAATAATCTGTACAACTATACAAGAAATAAACAATTTCTATGGATGTGTAATAACAGAACCAATATATACTTGGGAATGTTCGATAACAGAACCAAAATGTACATATGAATGTGCAATAGAACCACAGGTAATATAAATAGATAAATAGACTTAAAAGAACCTAGAAAGAGAAATCTCTCTGTCAGAGAGTTGTTGTATAAAGTGATGGATTGTGGCAGGAAAGATTTCCTGTATCTGTTGCTACGACAGCGAAGCTGAAGCAGCCTTCCGGAGAAGGTGCTCCGCTGTCTGACCAGTGTGAGTTGGAGAGGGTGGAGAGGATTATCCATGATGGATAACAGTTTTTTCAGTGTCCTCCTCTCCACCACAGCCTCCAGAGTGTCCTGTTTACAGGCAATCACAGAGCCAGCCTTCCTGATAGTTTGTTGAGTCTGTTGGTGTCGCTGGCTCCGATGCTGCTTCCCCAACAAACCACAGCAAAGAAAAGTACACTGGCCACCACAGACTGATAAAAGATCTCCAACATATTGCTGCACACGTTGAAGGATCTCAGCTTCCTCAGGAAGTAAAGTCTGCTCATCTCCTTCTTGTAAACAGCTTCAGTGTTAGTTTTCCAGTCTAGTCTGTGATTGATGGTAACACCAAGGTACTTATAATCCTCCATCGCCTCCACATCCTTTCCCAGAATGTGCAGTGGTTGGGGAGGCGTCTTCCTCTTCTTCCTGTGATGACAGTGTGGTTTATAGATGTCGTGTTTGTTTCAGTCTAAAGAAGGTGGTGCAGGCACAAAAATATAGTCATGAAAGTCACAAAAACAAGTCAACATTCTTGACTGTATGCAAAAATCCTGTCAGTGTGGTGACAGCTGCACAGACTGCTTCTTCCACATACGTGATCTTGTTCACAGATTAACATCTAAACAATCAGCGTCTGGTGGATGAAGCTTCCTCGACATTGTTACAACACACTGCCTCTCCTAATGTCCTGTGTATAATCTGACACATATGTATCTACACATCTAGATTTATACCAGAGACGTTGTTTTGATTGTTGTGTAAGTCTTTTAATATCAGACACCCAGAGGATGTCAAGACCTCAAAGAGTTTATCAGACACAAAGTTCAATATAATAAACTTTATTAACACTCAGTTACAAACGGACTTTCAGCCCACTTTAAGTTCCCTTTTGGAAATATTGCATGATGTCCTCGTAGGCCTTTATTATTACTTTAATACAATCCTGATATGAAACGTGTTTTACAGCATTTAAAGGGTTAATGAAAAAGGTATTATAATAATCTATCAATTGGCAATTAACAAAATCAAAACACAGACAGAAGTATGAAGACACAGCTGACTGAGACTGAAACAAACTCCACTCAGTACAATCACTGTGAGATGAAGAGCGCCCTCTGCTGACCTTTATCTTTAACACCAGCGTGAACAGATGACAGCTTTTCTTTCAGTCCCAGTAACAGACAGTAAATAACAAACACAAATCAAACAGCAGCACTTCATTTCACTTCAAACTGCACATTACAACAAGAAAAGGTTAAAGCTCCACAGAGAAAGTTAAACCTGTTCATAAATTCTGGACGGACAATCAAAACTGAAAGATCATTACGGTATAATTCATCATATAGAGCTATAAATGAAAAAGTAACTACATTAAGTGCACAGAGTCGTTACACCTGGTGTACGAGGTCCAGGGCCGGCCCAAGCCTCCATGGGGCCCTAAGCAAAATTTGACTTTGGGGCCCTCTATTACTGCCAGTAATAATGATTATTGTCGTTATCATCATTACGAATACACTTGTAAAACTAAATGTGAGAACTTTTTGCTGTAGTTAGATTGTAATCCACAGTGATTAATGCCATAGAAGCAGACACCAGATTTGCAAATTTACAGAAAAATCTTTCAATTCATATTTGGCAAAGTCAGCAACTCCCCCTACTGGCGACACAAGTAGTAGTCAATACATAAAACCTTAAAGAGCAGCCCGACATGTTTTACCCATCTATGGTTTTTAATCTGAAATGGTAGCAAATTCAGCTACAAGAGCAGCCTGGGGTTGATTAACACTTAATATTCAAAGTGATATAGTACTAAGTGGGATATCAAATGTCATCTAGGCCAATTAAAAGTAACAAAATAAACTAATCGTTTACTGCAAACACAATCTGCTTTATTATTATTTTTTTAAATAAAGTGCAACACCAAATGTACGGAAACAGACAGTATTAAACATATTTTTAAAAATCAGACAAATACTAGGTACAAGGTAACACAGATGGTTTATAAATAAAATATTAAGATGAATTAGGTCTGAAAACTATGTAAAAATGTGCAAAATCTTTGATAAAATGGGGGGGCTTCGGCCATCGTGTCTTTTTGGGAATATGACTGTGTCCTCTATAGGCAGTGGCCCTCTTAATACCTGTTCAGTCCTTTCTGAGTCTGACAGGAAAGAGGGACACTCAGCGGGGTCAACTGGTGGAGCTGCTGATCCCTGCTCCAAACTGGATGCTGATGAGGACAAATCAATCTCGATGACCAAAGATGAAGGACCTATAGGGAAATTAAAAAAATATTTTTGGACAAAATTATTCATCTCAGAATATTCTGCAGTACACTGAGCAATTATAAAGGCTGTTTTGTTGTTAACTTACCTGGTACGGCTGAGGTTGCAGAAGACACAAAAGGGACAGTGGGCACAGAGGATAGAGATGGACCTAAGATGAAAAACAAGCCAGCCATGTTATAGTCATATTACACTTGAAAATGATGCAGCTTATTTTCTAAATAAAAGAGTACAGCTATAGCTTGTAATAAGAAAACAAACTGTAGAACAACTGAAAATTGTTTGAGAAGTTTTGAAATAATATGGATTTGTGTAAAATCATGTCCCTTGTCATATGATTATATCTTATATTAAAGAAATATTCATCTCAGAATGTTCTGCAGTGCACTGAGCAATTAAAGGCTGTTTTAGAGATGGACCTGAGATAAAAAAAAAAAAAAAAACAACATATCCCTTGTCATATGATTATATCTTATATTAGTATATCTTAATGAGATAATTTGACTAGAACTTAAATACATATGGTGACAGTTTTTGACCACTTCATTCATCAGCTTTGGCTGCTCCTGAGGAGGTGGATTGCCCCTGGGCTGAGTCAGTGCCTCCAAAATATTTTAACATTGCTTCTAGGGAAGTTTCATATAACGTATGAGCATATTAGGGAGATGATGTAAAAGGAATATGTTTATTTACTCACATAATATACTGTGCTCTGCAACAAACAACTGCAAACAACATACCTCAAACTAGTTAGTTAACTAAATTAATTAATTAATGCAAAACCATATTGCTAGCAAATGTCAACGCGTTTGTAATTAACTTTAGTTATTAAACATTTGCTATCAAACACTGTTATCAAAAACGTTGTTTTGATGCCAAAGAGCGACCCAGAATAATGTATATACACTGAAAATCAACTTATTCAAAGTATTACACAAACACAAAAACGTTAGCTTGAATAGTAAGCTATCTAACCGAGTCAGACGTTTTGAACTACTGTTAGCTAGCAAATTTGCTATTATAGACTAACGTATTTGGAACAAAATATCAACAAATGTTACATTACTAAGACATACCTTTATCTTGTCGTTTTTACATTTCTTCCTTTTTCTTTTTTCTGCCCCTGAAGGGTAAGTCCTGTTTTGCGACATCTTTCACCTCCTCCAAGCTCCTGGATGCTCAGTGCGCAGACTGCGCACTGCAGGTTGGCTGCACTGCAAACGTCACTAGCGGAGCTCTGACATTTGGAGCAGAGGAAACTACACTCTTTGGTGTTGTTGTTTTTTGTTTGTTTGTTTGTTTGTTTGTTTGTACAAGTATGTACATTTGATAATATATGAATCATCATTGCTCACTCATGGAAAAATATATATATATATTTTTTCTTTTTTAAGTTAATTGCTTTTGGGGGCCCTCTAGTGGTCACGGGGCCCTAAGCAGCTGCTTAGTTCGCTTATGCCTTGGGCCGGCTCTGGCCTCAGGCCAGCTTCTGTGTCTCTGCTGCCTCCCTACAAACTCTCCTCTTCAACACAGCCTACAACCACCAACACTCTCTGTTGTCCTCCACCTCTCTGCTCTGTTCATCTTCTTCTGTGAGTCTCAGAAAAGCTCTTTGTAGGTCAAATGTCTCGTCTCATGTGATTTCTCATGGTCTGCTCTTGAACGCACTGCTGTAAATAAATCTCTGTTTTAAACACATATTGTTTCTGTTCATTGCAGCCTCCTCCATCAGAGTCTGAATGTTTAGATGAGTTACTGTGAGTCACTTTGGACAACAAGAAATTTAGAACGTGCTCAAATCAGCATGTCATCACGCCTGACTCATTACGCAAAATATTACTCCGTTACATTGTAACTGTCAGAGCTGCAGCAGGAAACGGCCGAAAAATAGGCTACAAAATTGATGGGTTTGTTGTTAATTTTGATTTATTTGGCGGTCTCTTTATTAATGTGTTCTTTGTACAACCTAGCTGTGTATCATGTGTAGCTGTGAGTGATATGCAATTGCCATTTCTTTTGTGTCAACAAATTGTCAACATGAGTTTATTCACATTATCATAATACTGAGGTTTGGAAGACATGCAATTCAGCTGTGGTTCTTAAAAAGCAATAAAACACTGGTTTATTATTTGGCTATTTATTAGAGGGCAATCTAGAAATACAGGCTACACATCTAAACATGTGACAAAACCAAGAAATGACTACTGTGAATGTTAGTAACAACAATGTTTACAACAGCAAAGTCACAGGAAACTCAATATCTGGAAGAAGTTTAAGATTTCTGGCAGATAAACAGCTGATAAAGACAGCTGTCAGATTATTCTGTACTCTCGTTAACAAGCAGTTTGCTTAACAAGGACAAATGTGCGCTCTTCTGAAATATGACTCATATCTAAGCACGTTGAATTAGTGGTCGTCGTTTGTGTTTTAACAATGTTTCGCTTATGAGTAAGTCTCACTTTTTATCTTCCTACTGGCGCTGACAAGGTGTCCGCGCGCGTGGGTGGGTGGGGGGAAAGGTGTGATGTGTATGGGACATTTCATGTGCCGGAGGTACTCAAATACAAATCTTAGAGGGCCACAAAGATTTTTTTCAATGACTCAAAGGTCCATGTATTGAGGTCGGTCAGGCCACAAGCAATAATACTGTAATATTCAAAACAAAATGTCCTTTTCATTCTAAACAACAAAATACGAAGTAAAATAAAATGTAATTTCCATTTTTACATAAATTAAAATACATAGTTGAATATTTCCTCTTTTTGTTTGCCTTCAAACATTGTGTCCATCACTTCAGTCATGCATTATTTATTTCATTGTGACATAGATGTGACAAGAATCCTGCTTGCAGCTTGATATGACGATTTCAGTGCATTTATTTGTGTTGTGCTTATCTCTGAATTTTAAGGAAATGTCTCTTCAAAATTCCTATGCTTCGACTCATAATGCAGTTTCAAACTGGAAATCTTCATCACAGCTTCTCCTGGCATATTGTAACGCCCCTTGTTGACTGTGGCGCAATGACTCTTGGGTATTCTGTTGGGGTTGGTGTAATTATGGTTCGTGAATGTGTTTGTGAATAAGATGATAGGTAAGATGGTTGTGGGTTAATTCACGTCGTTTGTTCTGTGATTAAATGGTGTTGAGTTTTAACAAGGATGATAAAAAATTTGGCACCGTGAGTGAAAGGGTGTTTGCCGGGAGAAATATCGTCCGTTTCCATGTGTAGAGTGTATATAGCTACAATGTGATCAACAATGTACGTTCATTGTTCTGGTACCTTAGCGCTGTGAGTTATGTAGGCTTTGTCCCGATTGGAGGGAGAATAGTTCTAACTTCTTTGAGTCGCCGATTTTTGCTGTTCGCTTTGTTATAGCAGTGTACTTTGAACACGCCATTTTCAAATTCTTAGCACCGGAGGGCTATTGCACAAAAGTAGAATAAAGAAATCCAGGATAATTGAGTAAGCCCGGCTTGACCTAGTCTGCTCGGCGCATCCTGGCTTAATTGGTTGCACTTTGCCGAGCCAGGATGAAAAGGTGCGGCTATGTCAAGCCAGGTGTAGATAGTCGGGATAAGTGCGTGTTCACGGCACACTTAAATAGACCTCGCGATCGCTCACAGAATCACTGATGGGAACGTGGATAAGAGTCGCGCCTCATATTTCACGGCCGCTGAACAACAGCTCCTGATGGAGTTCTATGAAGAGGTGAACGACATGATCAGAAAAAAAGGCATCACCAGTGCCATAAATGGAAAACGAGAGAGAGCCTGGCTGACAATAGCGGACCGGCTTAATGCCTATAGTCCAAAACTGTACAATTAATAAACAGTGCTCCACTAACTGTCATAATTAGGCTGCAATTAAAGGACCAAAGGAGTTACTTTTAAAGTCCACTAATCAACTGTTGCACACTTTGCTTTAAATGTAGCAAGTAGAAGTGCATTTACTCAGGAAATGTAGAGTATGATTAAGTGCAAACAATTATCCACAATGTGTGTCATTTAATCTATTTTTCTCATGTTACGTTTTTATCTATTTTATCTTTCTCTCCTTCATAAAGAACAAACTTGTCTGGCCATAAAATGACCTGGCAGCAAGTTAGAATTAAATACAAGAACATTTTGCATGCTGGTAAGTGACTTTAAAGTAGATAACAGTGAACAAATGAGGTGAATAGATTAGGTGTCTGCTGACATGTTGAATGTCTGTATGATTGTAGCAGTTAAATAGCACAGGGGGGCCCACCAAGCCAGGATACGACCCCAGCAGAGGAGCTGGTACTCCATTTAAATAAAGGGAGTCCAGTGATGGAGGGGATCTGTCCCAGCCACAGAAACTGTCCGCTTCATACAAGGTACATATTGCAGTACTACTGCACATGGAACACAATCAAATAAATATATTATACTGTCTGACTTTGGATTTCCTTACAGTGTCTGGGAACACAGTTACACTTTTGGAGCCACCAGAAGTTGATCCGGTTAGTACATTGTTTTCTAATCACAGGTGTGGTATGTCCTGTGTAATCTTAATTCAAGTTCTCTCAATACATGTATGTATATGGTAGGGGGAAGTCACATCTGCAGCTGCAGAATGCACTTCTGCAGATGAGGAGACTGTCACTGGACTCCAGAAGGCTTGAGGTATGCACATTTTAGGGAAACTTCCTGCTTATTTAGTCCATAAAGTATGAAGTCAGCGATGTGGTGCTAATAGAAAATATATGTGTAACAGGACCCAGATGCTGCACAGTCCCCTAAGCAGCCTGGTAACATTGTGAGTATTGGCTAAAGTAAATCTACATTATGCACAAATCCTGCTGTGCTTATTGACATTTCTTTTACAGACTTCACAAACTGTCAGAATACTGTATGCAAAGCACCTGGAGAGACAGATAGAGCTGGCAGACATTAAAATCAAATTCAAGAAGAGAAAGCTCCAAGAAATGGAGCCTGATATTAAACATGGGACACTCAGGAAACTGGACCTGGAAATCCAGAAACTAGAAAGAGAAGTGAGCATTTCAGTGCACACAGTAACCATAACTGCAATACAGTGTTTTAATCTTTGTTACTTTTGCTCTCTCTATTCCAGGATCCAAGCAACCAAGAGAAATGACTGGCAAATAAACCCTCAGGTGGTGTAGGCACTGAAACCGAGATTTCAGAAGGCCGAAGGTTGTCTCGATTCAAGCCCTAGTCTTGCTGTGTGCATGGTTGTAGGCCTGCTGTGGTGGGGTTTGGGGGTCCGCAAGGGGAGTCACAACAAAAAATAGTGAGTATCCAACTGTAACTGGTCATGTCAGAAACTAATGGTTGCACGTTGAAATTGAGGTTACCTGCAATCTTGGAAAACTCCTCCTTGATGTAGAGGGGTCTTCTGTTGCCAGGAATGGTGATGAATATGCTGATGAATTACTTCAGTGCCAGACAAACACATCTTATTGTGCGGCAATATTGTGGTTCCTTTATTGAGGTTCTCTGCATCCCCAACAGAATAAAGGAAGCTCCCACTCACAAAAAATCTCAATGTGACAAAGACCATCTGTAGTACAGTGAGAGCATGGCTTTGCGCCGTCTGGTGCTGTATTTTTGGACCCAGCAGCCTACATAAATATATCAGTCAATCACCTGACAGTCTGTATCTCTCAATGATATAGTCATCGCCAAAGGCCAAAGGCCAATGGCTCTAGTTTCTCTCTATTAACGCTCTTTTGCTCTGGGTTAAGGTCAGGCACAAAAAAACACTTGGTGAGGTTTGGGAACACATCACAGTTTGGCTTCAAATAATTGGTTTGGTCGCCAAAAACACAGATGGGTATGGTGGTCCCACCTCCTGAGAAATATCCAGTGGTGACGCACTTATAAATGTAGGAAGGCAGATTCGAACTGCGGTTGCCAAACAAATATACTTTCACATGTATAAGGGAAAGCTTTACATCCTCATAGTTGAGATGCTGGAAACACACTGTTATTTGATTAGTTAAACCTCCTCATGTTAAGGTAATTTACCTGAAAAGCACACAGAAAACAGAGATAAAGATAGATTTTATTGCAGGAAAATTTTTCCTCTTTCTCCAAATGTCTCCAAATATATTGATAATATCATTAAATAGTCGATTATGACATTTAAATATTTTATAGACGCCTCTATCTCAATGTTAGCTTAGAGGAGTAAAGGTCAAGTGCTTCACATGAGGTTGTAATTACAAGGCCACTGCCAAAGTAGGCGCTCTTCTGAGGGCTTAATAATAAATAAACTTTATTTATACGGCACCTTTAAAAACTGAGTTTACAAAGTGAAAAGAAAACCAGGAAGTCAATATCATGAATAAGCACTCAACAGTCAAGCAAAGCAGAAGGAAGTCTAGTCTAAGAAGAAGGCAAAGCACAAAAAGTGAAAACACAAACAAATCTAAAGGAGTTCTTACACGTAAAAAGAATAAAAACAAGCAAAATCACAGAGAAGGAAGAAAAGTGAAACATGTGAAATAACCCTTAAGGCGGTTGGACAACATCCGGACCCTGAAGCCACAAGAGAGGCCCCGACTCAGCGAGGGACCTGTGAAGAGAGAATGAAACCGCCATAGATTTCCTGTGAGACGCTTCAAAAAGCACCGAAGCATGCAGTCACATCCAGTCTGCAAGTACTGTACATGAAGTGTATGATCACTCATTTCCCTTTCTACAGAATTATACCAGGTTTCTGTGTCAAACTATATCCGTGCACTGTAAAAATGATAACCAGTAATTGTTTATCTCATTAGAGTTTTCAAATTAAACTGACTCAGAAATAAAACTTTGCAATAAGCAATCTATAAAATCTTGTTTGCCCAGCAAATTTCCCTCATTGTTGTCTTAACTACTATTTTAAAATCAGCACAACAAGGATTTGTAAATCTTTGAGCAGATTGTTGAGTTAAGTTGGGCCAACTCGTAGATTCTTCATGTGCGCAACCAGTTCTGAACCAGTTCGAACAGTATTTAACGGCTCTCTGCCGGACAGGTGCGTATACACGAGTGATACATAGTGTAACGCCCCTTGAAGACTATTGGGTATTATTGTTGGTGTTGGTGTAATTATGGTTCGTGAATGTGTTTGTGAATAAGATGATGTGTAAGACGGTTGCGGATTAATTCACATCCTTGTTCTGTGTTTAAATTGTGTCGAGTTAACAAAGATGATAAAGATGTTGGTACCATGAGTGAAGGGGTGTTTGCCGAGAGAGATTTCCCGTCTGTTATTTTGCATTTGTGTGCTGTAATAATTTGGAAATTTTAACATTCTAGATTGCTAAACTATGTCATGTCTGTTTCTTCTTGCATGTCAGCTACATCATGGTAATCACAGTAGTTTGTACTAGGGATAGGCGATACTGCAAATTTTGGTATTGATCCGATACAAAGGAAATACAGGGCCAGTAGTGCTGACAATGATACTTTTTACTTGAAAATTCCTGACCAATTAATGATTTTGTACTTTTGCCTTTAATTAGTTGACCATGATTATGATAACGATAAAACACAGCACAAAGATTTTAGCCAAATAAGACAATTATATTTAACATAATTACAGATTTAATTATGTTAAATATAATTAAATATAGATTTAATTATATTTAACATAATTAAATCTATAACCTATCTGCACGTAGCCTAAATAGGAATACAAATGTACCTTCAACAGATACACAAAAGGGTTATTATATTCTTGAGGTAGGCTATATGTCTAAATATAAGTATATATTTTTAAATTACAGTAACAGTGAACCTGAGTGAGCAGAGTGAGAGAAGTGAAGAGGAGCGCTGTGCTTGAGGACTGAGAGAGACGCTGCGCTCACACAAACTCTGTGAAGAAATATGTGTGATTTGCTGAATTTATAGAAGAAAAACTACAACAAAAATATTGATCTCATCACGCTAGTATCGATCCGATACCAATACTCACCTTGGTATCGATACTATCCATATTTGGATCAATCCGCCCACCCCTATTTTGTAACACTGTGAATACTACATACGTCGTGGTTTGTTTCTGTCAATATATGGCACATATATATGTATGTAATAGTTGTTTGTTAATTCAACTAAACAATCTGTGTTTGGTGCAGGTAGAAATACATGGCATTCAAGCAAGAATTTCTTTTTTAGTCTCACAGGATTCTCCTAATTAGGTGAACAAGAAGATCCAAGTTGGCAGAACTCTTGGCAAAACTTAAAAACCTTAGTTAAGTCAACAACAGCAGACAAAAGTTGAGAAAACTCAAAAATCTCTTGCATCATGTTGTCCTGATATTTTACGTTTTCTCAACTTTTTCTTTTTTACAGTGTAGGTCTTTACTACAATGGCTAGACTTGGGAAACATCTTTAAAATGTACTTGATAACTCAAACATAAACATCCCCAATATGCAGCAATAAAAGACAGTGAGAGGTGTAAAAGGCTTTAACACTGCATAAATAGGGGAATGGCACCATCTCACTGAAGAAAGTACTACTGCAGGGTTCTTTGACAAGCTCATGTAGAGCTGGTGATTAAGTTTGGATTTAAGAGGATTAACTGGTTTTAAACGCTTTATATCTTCTTTCTGGAGGAGGTTTTGGATTATGGATGGAGCTGCTGGTGCTGTGACAGCAGCCACAGCACCTGCAGCATGTTGGTGCTCAAGTTTGCGGTCCGCTGTTCTAACTTGTTTACATGCACAATCAAGTTTATACAAAACACACCCCCATCTGTGACTTGACCTTCCCATGATGCAACTGAGGACCAAGCATCTTCAATGAAAGTCCTGAACGCCTCACACTTTGTAGAGAAGATTGTATGCAGCTGTTTTCAAAGACTGGAGTTCATGTGTAAAAAAGAAATCAGTGTAGTGTCCCTTTAAGATGTACAAATATAGTTTGTGTCATTGTCATGGATCTGATACAAAGCTTCTGTATTACAGTTTTTCTCAATTGCTAAAACACACTTTCTGAAACCTTGCTCCATTTTCTGAAAACATTAAACACAAATCCTCAGCTTCAAGCACTATTTACAAAACCTCTGACTCCTCGTGCAAAATGAAACTTTTGCCTCAAAACAGATTTACCTGTGCTCAAAACCAAACACTGCTCTCAAATCATTAACAAAGTGATCAAAATGATATACACTATCAAGCAGTCAGTAAACAATACACCAAAAAATAGAAAACATGTTGTTCAAAACATATAGTTCTCAGAGAGAAGTACATTTTTAATCTCAAAACAAATTTCATATTTTTCCGTCATTGTCTTTTGATGAGTAAAAAAGATGTTACCATAGTAGCTCAAAATAACAGTTTTTAAAACACTAAAACCCATTGGCTGAACAAAGTTTGCAGTTGCCTGAACTCATTTAGCTAATTAAGCAGTCTGTTGTCAACACATTAAACCATTTCACATGGTAAAACACAATTTGCAGATCTCACTTAGACATTTCAGCAGAACTCTAAACACATTCTCATTCTCAAAACACATTCTGCACTCTAATACACATGTCATCAATACTGGTAAACACAAGTGGCAACAATCAAATACAAAAAGAGAACACATGCCATTCATTAAACGCGACCACTCAAAATCGATTTCAATTGTTTCAAATCATGTGACACAACAAATATAAGCCAGTTCAGAGAGCAAACAGGTTGTTGAAGGTGGGACGGAGAAAGTCTAAGAATGGATTGGAAGCAACAATGTGAGAGGACGAGGATGAGTGTGGGAGGAGGAGGGCAAGAAAGAGGAAGAGGAAGACAAAAAGTGGAAATATCTAATGAAATTCGAGCAACAGTCATTGACTGCTTGAAGCAGGACTTAGAATGCAACCAAATTTGAGCTGGTTTTCTGTGTCCACCATAGTAAGGACATTAGGAGAACACTGTAGTACAGTGTATTGTAGGCTGTATACTGTACAATAAACAGATTGTCTGGCCCTGAACATTGTGCTTTCCATTTGTTTACAGTTCTGACTGCTCAATAGATTTTGACTGGTTGCAGGTTCATATCAACAAAGAACAAGAATTACAGTATCGACAGTATCTTATTACAGTAAGGACAAGTTTGTGAGATGCAGGATACAGTGCTGTAAAAATAGGGGTACAAGGAGGAGGAGGAAAAAAAAATTGCAAAGAGCAAAGCAGAGTATAATTTCTGATCAATTTTGAGCTACTATGATAGAACATGTTTTCATTCATCAAAAGACAGTGACAGAAAAATATTAAATTTGTTTTGAGATTACAGTTTTTGCCTAACGCTTAAACACTAAAAGTGGTTGCTATGCCCAAAGCATCACAACCTCTAACTTTGGTGACCATGCCCTAAACAAAAGCACCAACCCTGTAAACACAATATATGCTTTGCACTGTGTTTGAAATTCTCCAACACACGTCTTGCAAAACACTACACACTGTTTTTTACATAAGACACATCGTTCAAAAAGGAAGACTCATGCAATCATTGGGAAAACACATCTATTTAAAATACAAAACACAACTAGAATTGGAAAAGCACACAGACTCACACACATGAAAACATTTAAAGTCTAATTGTAGACCAACCAGTCTAAACCATAGCACTACAAATTCACCTGATGTGAGCTCAGCTCCTTTGTGCCAACTTTGGAAACGTGGAGGCAGAAAGAGGAAGAGAGATTGTAAGAACAGCAGCAGGACGAGGAAGAGGACGAAGAAGAGGAGCAGGCAACAGTGACACTGCATCACCACTCCATCCTCGGTCCCTACAACACAGCCCTCATTATTCACTTTCTGGACACACTTCATGACACAGTAGTCCAGGACGGGCCAGAGCAGCCGCAGTTTGTTGTCATCTGGGATAATGTCAGTTTACATCGGGCTGCTCTGGTCCAGGACTGGTTCACCAACCATCATAGATTTATTGCACTCAACTTGCCACCATACACCCCATTTTTTTAAAAGATTTTTTTGAGGCATAGACACCTTTATTTGACAGTGGATAGACAGGAAAGGGGAGAGAGAGGGTGTGACATGCAGTAAAGGTCCTCTGGCTGGACTCAAACCAGGGTCCACTGTGTGAGTGGCATGCTCTCTAACCACTTGACTACCTGTGCAGCCCATACACCCCATTTTTGAATCCAATTGAGGAATTCTTTTCAGCATGGCGCTGGAAAGTTTATGACCGTCAGCCACATGCCCGCATGCCTCTTCCATGGCTTGTAGAAGAGGCATGCGGCGACATTAAGGTGAGGTCCATACAGGGTTGGATACGACATGCAAGGTGATATTTCCCCTGTTACTTGGCAAGGGAGGACATTGCCTGTGATGTGGATGAGGTGATGTGGCCAAATGCCAACAGGAGACAGGATCCACAGCCTAAATGTCTTCCAATCATTTTCTTACAACACTACATTTTGTTGAACATTCTAGTTGTATCTCGTCTTTGTGTTTTTTTGTTTTTTTTACTTTTGCAAAAACCTGAAAAACTAAAAAAAAATCGTAAGTGTCTCCATTTTGTTTTTATGTGTGTAGATCAACTGTAGTGGATCAATCTTTCAAAAAAAAAAAAATATATATATGAGACTTTTAAAGTCAAAAACCATCCAAAGTACTGAATCCAGCTGTGTTTTGCATAAAACACATCTGTGTGTTGTTGCTGCTAGGAAAGTGTAATTCAAAGGTGCGTGTGTTTAAAGCTTTGATGCTAAAAACAGTTTTGAAATGGGATTGTTAGGTTTTGTTTCAAGAGTTTCATTTTGCCATATAAGTTAGGAGTTTATCTCCGTGTGCTGTGTCTTACTCAGCCTGTGTGTTAAGTTATAAACTGTAACATGCACGCATGCGCGCACGCACACACACACACACTTGCTTTTTTAAAAATGTATTTATTTTTATTTTTATTATTATTATTAATCATCTATGTATTCTTTCTCTGTAGTACTAATGCTTTGGCAACATTGTTAAACACAGTCATGCAAATAAAGCTTATTGAATTGAATTGAATAGAGAGAGACAGAGAGAAAGAGTGCGAGTGTGTGTGAGAGAGAGAGAGAGAAGCAGCTGCAGCTTGAGGTGCTGCATTGTGTCAGGTGTCATTAGTGACAGAGTTAGCAAGACTGACTCTCAACACCATGACTCTGAAACTATAAAACATAAAGACCTGAAGTTGAACTTGAAGCCCAGAAAACAACAAAACAGTGTGAAAAAGTAGTTGTCAGTGTGTTCACCTGCTGAAGTAAAAGACCAGGTCTGTTTGTGTGCTGGATGTGTTTTTACAGTTTTTCTCAATTGTTTACACACAAAAATTGGTACTTGAGACACAATGTACAACATGTAACTGATGCACCAACCCCCTGAACCAATTCTGCTAAACTACAGGCACAATTCCTGCTTTACACTCAAATTGCAGTTCTAAAACACACTTTTTTCAAAACACTGCACACAATTCTCTGCATTTGGCACAATTTTCATAAAGACATTCTCTTGTTTTCACAAGGAACACACTGTCATTCAAAATTCTAATGTGAATTGTCCTACTATGTGTACTGACTCATCACATGGGCAAACACCTGGACACCCTACACAACACACTCATTCCACCAGAGCAGCTCAGGTACGTTGTCAATTGGGACAACGTAAGTTTCCACTGGGCTGCTCTGGTTCGTAACTGGTTCACTGCCCAACCACGCTTTATAGTTGTTCATCTCCCTCCATATTCTCCTTTCCTCAATCCTATTGAGAGTTTTTTTTCTGCCTGGAGATGGAAAGTGTATGACCGAAATCCACAAATGTGTATACCCCTTCTCCAAGCTATGGAAGACGCATGTGGATATATAGCAGTTGGTGCTTTTCATGGCTGGATTCACCATGCTAGATGATGTTTCTCTTGCTGCTTGCCCAGGGAAAACATTGCTTGTGATGTGGATGAGATGCTGTGGCCAGACCCAAACAGAGGAGATCATGCTGCACAGTTTTTTTACTTTTGTTTGTTTGTTTGTTTTTACTGTAACTGTGTACAGTAAATTCTTCTGTTGTTTTGTATGAAGACCGTATATTGTTGTATATGCAACTTTGTGTTGGTTGGGATGAACACTGTGTACATTGTTTTGTGGGAAAAATAAAATATATCTGTTACCATGTATTTGTGTCTTCTGAGTATAAAAACAATCTTCTCAAATATTTTACATCACACTTATGTATGTACTGACTGTTGTAAGTGTAACTGAACAAAAAAGGCCTAAGTCATTATGATGGATGAAGAAGACGTGCTTTCCATTCATCATAGTGTTTTACACTGAGCACATCAGTGTTCAACTGGCTCTTATAAATGTCTATTCATTTGATGGTTTGTGTGTGTCATTTGAAAACAAAATACAATTTTGAGAAGAAATAACATTGTTTTGAATGTAAAGTTTCATTTTGCAGGAGAAAATAGGGGTTTTGCCCATTGTGTGTGATTTTTGATTTGTGTGTAGAGTTCTGAGAGCATGAGGCATGCTTTCAGAAAACACACACACACACACATACACACACACACACGATGACATTTCCTGTCCAATGAAAATGAGTGGTTTGTTCCTCATCTTTATCTCACATCCAACAAACATAAGATCATTGTATTCACTCATATTACAATAGTGTTTTTTTATTCAGTAAAAGAATAAAACAACTTTTACTCTGTAAGACGTGACCTGTCCTGTGAGCTGCAGCCTGATAAGATGGAGTAAAGATATCTGTAAACTGAGATGACTTTGTTTTTACCTCATGTTACTACAATAAGATGGATTTGGTTTTGGCGCCCCCTGTGGTGATCTGTGGAAGAAGCGTTTATTTCACCTGCACAGTGACTGGGGTCTATCAAGTACACTGACTGACTGACTCATCCACCTGATAGTGTTCATTTATAATAAAGTTTAAGACATTTCATTGACCTGTCTCTGTATTAACTTAAATCACATGTCCTTATCATTGCTACCTGGTAACCTCACACTGGTACACTGTGTTACCATCCTTTAAGAAGAAGAAGACTCCCTGTACAGCTCAGTGCTGCACTGTCAGGACTTACTGTTATAGTCAATGAACACTGGTCTGAAAAACTTAGATATTACTCTCCTTGATTCACCACTTTGTCTAATATGAGATAATAAAAGTTTTCCACTTGTCTGCACACCTCAACACACCGTCAAACAGCAGCACTTCATAGTTAAGTATGAGTCATTAATGAACACGGGCACCACCTTGAAGTCAGGGATCAATAATCAAATGATATTCCTTTAGTCTCAAAGCCTGGAATTAATGAAATTTACAATATTCCCTTGCCCTTACGGCAGCAGCTGCAGGAAACCGGAGTCTCTCCACAACTTAAAGCACCCCCTTGGAAGGCACTGTGATTTGGGGTCTCCTGACCTTTAAACTGGGAGTGACATCATCGTGATCCTGTTGGAGTTTCCTGGCTCACAGCCAATAGGGACCGGGAGAAAGCTTTGGGGGCGGGTCGTACCTTGAGTTACAGTTTTTCACACCTTTTGGGCTTTGGTCCTCTACCTTTGTTCTGCACCTCCTCCAAGCCCCTAGTAGTTAGATTTCGATTTCTCCTTAGACATTTGATTTCTCCTGGAGGCCTTCCCTTTGTTTGAGACATGTGGCATGGAGGCCCAACAATGCTGAAGGGCAGCAGAGGTCCGGTTCTGCTGACAGCATCCTGACAGCAGTATCAAACTGCTCTCTGATCCTCTGAAGACTGGCCGTCACTCTGCGTGTTGAGGCAGCTACATCTGGGACAGCTCCCTTTGTTTGTCTTCAACACTTGGGTCCAAATAAATATCCACTGAGTGAAGATCAGCAGTGTCTCATGTCTTTGTCGAGTCGTCATCCAGAGCTCTTCTTACCTCTGAACCGAGGCTGCTTTGGAGCCGCACGCAGTTCCATCACTCTTACTACTTTCACTTTCAGTCATAGGCCCTTTCAGTCATTTCCAAAAAGTAACAGCGTCAAATATATTTTATCAGACTGCTGCTTTATCTTCACTGTTTAACTTTAGTCTCATCACAAATGAACAATATATGATAAATATTATATATATGACACGCTGTTTCCCAAATTATATATCAAATCAGTCATTAAAGGGTCAGAAGTGTTTCTAAGTAACTTTGCATGTTGACACTGTAGTTATATAAATCAGAAACACATTGAATAGACTCATTTATGCCTGTTTTTAAGCGACACAAACATTTTCTTAAAACAAATGCAAACACATTAAAGCCGTGATATTCTGACCAGTTTATTGTCAAATCAACATTTGTTTCAAATCCTGAAACCAGACAGAGGAAGGCAGGTCGCTGTTTAAAATCAGGACACAAAGTCAGTGTTATTGATTCATCTGAAGATTTGTAATGAAAATAAAACTTTAGCATCTTGCAGGAATGAAACGGTTTTGGATTCACGTTTCAATGTACGGATCAGAACACGTCAGGATCTGAGAGGAGACCCTCTTCACCTGAGGTGTTAACAGGAAGGTAGAGAGGATGACAGGACCGCTGGAAGACACCATCAACACAAACATCACAGGAAAATTGTTTTGGGGAAGGCTTGTGATCAACTGTCATAAAGTGTGTAACCACTGTCCTGTTGTATAGAAGTCCAGACATTCTGTGGTTCTTTTCTCTGTGCTGCAGGTCTGAATGAGTTCTGATTAATCACAGCCGGTCTGAAACTCTTCAGAGAATCAGCAACTCTCAAACTACAACAAGAACAATTTCCATTACAGGCTGTTTAAAGTCCCAGAGGGTTCAGCCTGTTATAAGTCAGTGTAGAACAGAGTGGTTTTGAAGCTGATATCTGAAGGTAAAGCAGTGACATTAAGTTGCTTTAAGGCCTGTACTGCTTTCACACACAAACGTCAGCTGGGAAACTGCCTGGTCTTTGAGCCAAGATGGCTGCCTGTGTGAGCAGGCAGAGAGAAGCTGTGGTTTGTCCTGGTGCTTTGAATGATGACACTGTGATAAGAAGGTGACTTCAGTCTGATCTGAGGTCTGATGTGTTTCACAACAGTCAGGACTGTTATTGATGTGGAGGGGAAGGAAGCCCAGAGTTGAGCACTAGGACCCAGCAGGCATCAGGGCGTGTACACAGAGTGTGAGAGCTCACCTGGGCTCCTCCTCCTGTGATGAAGCTCACCTGAGAGACAGTCAGCAGCCGAGTGGTTCTAAGGCGCCGATAACAGGAGCAACAGGTGCAGCGGTGGTGATTCCCAGCCATCATATCACAATACCAAAGAGAACATCAGATCATTTAAGCATGTATGCGGGAGAGCTACACGCAATATTACTGGCAATAGAATGGATGGAGGACAAGGTGGACAAAAAGATAGTCATACAGCGAAAACACATCAAGAAATACTACATGAAATACTCGTAAAAACATCCAGATTAATACAGCAGGGGAGGGAAATAACGTTCATGTGGGTTCCAGCCACTAGCGGAACAAATCAGAGCCGGGCCAGGGGCGGGGCAAATGACCAGGCCCTTTAAACCCAAATAATAAAGATCATGATAATATCATTTTACAACACACACATGCCCGCAACAGCGGGGCCTACACGCTTCGGCCCCACAGAGAGCGACTATGTCATTTGGAAGTCCATCAAGCAGACATGAAGTATAACAAACCAAGAGAGCAACAAAAACATTAGGCTACATGAACACTCATAATAAAACGACAAAAATTCAAAGCAGTTCAGCACCACGGATAGCGACCGCATCATTTTGACACCCACTTTAACTATTTCAACTCAGAGCCTGTATCAGTAGCAATAAAGTTTAGTAAACTGGCACAGTGGCCCACATGTTCACAAACACAATTTCAATATGAAGTAGCCTACTATAAGCCTACTCACCACTAGGAGGGCATACAACGAGCCTTGCGCTCTGCGAACTCGTACATGATGCTCTGTATGTCCATTTTATTTGCTCTCTCATTCTCTATGGACAACATGGCAAGTCCAATCAGTCTCTCCTGTCCCACTGTGCTCCTCAAGTGGTTTTTAATGACTTTTAATTTGGAGAATGAGCGCTCAGAGGTTGCAACGGTGACGGGAAGAGTCAAAAATAAAAGCAGGGCGGTGCAAATGTCACTGAATGTAGAAGTTACTGCTGGGTGGTTGACAAGGAGCATTTTTGCCAGATCCGCAACAGACTTCTGCTTTGTTGGCTTTGCCCCCCGAAGCCCCCGAAGCCCTGCTCCTGGTTCCAGCGCATTTAGGAATACAAGGAAATGAGAAAGCAGACAAAATTGCTAAGGAGGCAGTGAAGGAAGAAGAGGTGGAAATGAAAGTAAAATGATCAAAAGCAGAGGGGAAAAGTTTAATATGGAAGGAAATAACTAATCAGTGGAGTCAACATTGGAAGCAGGAGGAAAAAGGGAGACATCTATATAAATTACAAAGTTTAGTAGGAGAGATAGGATGTTATGGAGATAATAGAACAGAACAAGTAATCATGAGCAGAATAAGAATAGGTCACAGTTAATTGAACAGCACACTTCATATAATAGGCAAGCATACAACGGGTCTGTGTAACTGTGGGGAGAGGGAGACAGTAGAACATGTGGTAATAGCATCCTGGATATGAACAGGAGAGGGAGACGATGACTACAGGGTTGCAGAAGGTAGGAGTGAGGGAAATTAACTTCAATAGTATTATAGAATGTGGAAAATCTAGGGAAGGGAGGAGAATCATCTTGAGATTCCTTGTATCAACTGGATTCATTAAAAGGATGTAGAAGAAGAGGAAACGGGAAAAGTAAAGTCCAGCAGATGGCGGTATGTGCAACAATAAGGATGCCGACTGCCATTAAACAACAAAGAAGAAGAAGAAGAAAAAGTGAGCCGCTGAGGACGGACTGCTACCTGCTGCCTTCAGTCTTTTAAAGGTAAGATATGATTTAACTTTACAATAAGATTCAGCTGATGAGCTAACTGTTATGTCCGTTCAGGACGAATGAATCAGTGTTCATCTGGTAATGCCTCGCTGCATGTATAGTATGCAGCTGTTGTTGTCTGAAGTTTTTAGTTTCGTTTTGATCGAAAGTAAACGGAGTTAAGCGGAAATCCCCTCGTCCAGCGTCCTCTTCATATTCAACACTAACAGCAGTCTGTAGCTCAGAGGTGACAGTCTGACAGCCTGTAGCTTCAGCTGCAGGTGTAAAAGCAGCCAGTTCACTCCTGAGTCTAATAAGTCAACAACATAAACTCAAATAAATGTCAAGAAAATAAATATTTTGACTCCTATTTTCATCTGAGCTCAAGTTTTCTGTCTCTGACTGAACTGAATCAGTTTAATCTGCTCGTTAAAGGGATAGTTGGTGTTTTTTGAGGTGGGGACATATAAAGTACATATCTATAGTCGATCTGTTTCCTACCGTAATCACCGATCAGCGCAGCCTCAGTTTGGAGAAGCAGAGAGTCGCTCCAGCCCAGACGCTCAGCGATGTACTGCAGTGAACGGGGTCCAGAGAAAAACCGAAATTAACCACCTAAAACAAGGCTCACCTAAAAAAAATCTATAACAGTTCAAGTGTACTTTGTATAGGGAAATATCACACCGCTTTACATCGCCGTCAGACCGGCCTTTCTTTTGGCACTACATTTTATCAACCATAGAACCTCCGTATCCCTTCGCATTAGCCTAACAGCTAAAGTCAGAAGTGAAGTCGTGCCAACAAACCAGCCGACCTTTTTTGTTGTCCAGAGAACATGAAACTATTCCAGCCTCTCTTTTGTTTAAACATGTCCTGAAACTATCACTCAAACACAAACTGAGAACAGGTTGCCATTTTGTTTAAACTCCACAAAAGTTCTTTCTCATAAAAACTGATTCTTTCCATCCAGACTTTACACACAGCTGTCCTATAAATATGTGACAGCATCATTTAGACACTGGTGGGATGGATTTAAACAGCAACATCAAAGTACTTGTGGCTTCATGAGGTCATGTCACATTAGAGTTGTCACGATACCAAAATGAGTAACCACGATACTATACCAGACAAAGTATCACGGTTCCGGGTATCATCGCGATATTGCAGCCTTTTTTATTATCATTATTTTTATGAACTGCAATGTATTTGTACAAGTTATAAATACTTATTAATTACTTATAATGTTGTCTGGTGCATGATAAACATAATACTAGTGAAGCATGAATTAGACTGAAACAAATATTTTTATGAATAACATTTATTAAAAAGTTAAAATAAAATAAAAAGGTATGGTCTTGGCCATGGGTTGCTTCCCTTTTGGGTTGGATGGCTCTCTCTGAAATAAGGAGTGTGAAATACATAACATGAATTAGCCTAATGGTCCTAATTGTTTTAGTTCATAACTGGGTCAACAAGAGTACATGAACAAAAGCATATAAGCAATAAAAATTAGAATTTATATGGTTGAAATCATACAATCATTCAGTTTCCTTTGCACATTATTTATGTTTAACTAATATAAATAATCAACTTAGGATAACAAATCCACTGTCTTTTAAAACAATCTATTTGACAATAATACTTAATAACATAATAAACCATAGAGGACAAAATACAAAAAACTGGAACTGATTCCCTGTGAAAACTATATTTTTCTGCGTTTTCTAGGTGCTTTATACTTTGACATCCTTTAACTCTTCATTCCTCAGCCTGTACACGGAGCATAGCCAAATATTAGCCAATGAGAAAATAAACAGGGCATACTAACCTGGTATTCGACATATAAATCTTGGTGACGACACTGCAGGTGTTTTATGAGGTTGGATGTGTTCCCTCCTTTGGCTCCTATAGCTTGGTGGCAGCGCCTGCACAGTGGACGGCCATCGCCTATTGCTTTACCGTCTGTGCCTTGTTTAAAACTAAAATAGTTCCAAATGTGACTTTTGGAGTTTGTTTTTTAGAGCAAAATTAGTGGTGCCACTGAGACGCCGCCGCGGCAGACTCTCCGCTCGGGCCCGGTGCTTCTGCCATGGTGAGTGTGTTGTCTCGGGTTAGTGACTGTAAGCCGTGCGCGCGTCTGAGCGAGACAGAACTTTAGCTTGTTGTTTGTTTTGAAGCGAATTTCTATCGAAGCGGAGCTGTCTTCATGGAGTTCGTTCTTGCCGGCAGAAACACACGAACAGCCAATCAGCTAACAGACGGGCGGACCCAGCGTGCGGAAACAGCCTATCATATCCCCGGACATCACCAGTAACAGGCAAACAGCCAATCATTCAGCAGCTGTGTAGTTCGGTAGCAATAGTTAGCATGTGGGTTTGTTTACAAGGGAGTAGCATGCAGCGAGAAGCCGAGAGGAGAGTAGAGGCGGCCGCTATGTAGCGGAAACTGGCACCGGTAGCATAGTAATCCACGGTAGTACCGTCGTGTAGAATTTCTAGTATAGTAGGAACCGTTAGGATTTGGTACCGCGGGTATCGTGTAACTCGTGTCACATATTCACCTGTTTAAAAACTGAGCTGCTGTTTTACTGTCACAGTCACTGTAGGTTTGTTGTGTCTCTAAATAGGTTTAACTGTGATGGTCCGTACAGTATAAAGACTGTCGTCATGTTGTTGTACAGTAACACAATACTGTGAATACATCATAGATGATCACTGCACTGACACAATCATTGGACCAGAGCAGGATTGATGCACATCTGTTTGTCCATTTAGACTCCAGCTCACTCTGCCTGTCTGCTGTCATGTGACTCTGACGCGTCTTCATTTGGACCTAAAGTTCTGAGGATGTGACGACTTTCAGTCGGATCAACAGACACCAGCAGTGTCTGTCGGTGTCTGCAGAAGAAGGTAGACACCCTGTTTTAGCTCACCTGGACTTTACCGGGTCAGAACCCCGAAAGGTAACAGGACACACCTTTGATGAAGAAACTCTGCTGTCATGGAGCTGCATTTTATACTTGATGACAGCAGTGATTATCAAAAGCACTCTTCTATGATCTGTGACTTTTCTGTCAGACTGAGTCACTCCATGTAGAGAACAGTAAAAAAAAACAGAATACAAATGATGATTTAATGACATGATTTACTTTTTGTTTAATAATTCATTTAATTTATATAGCGCTTTTCAAGGACCCAAAGTCGCTTACAGAGGTAGGAACACAGATAGCAAACAAAGATAATACACGTCCTGTAATGTCCTGTAGCAGCCATTTAGTGAATTAATAGAGTCAGTGAGTTCTGGAATAATGTGCCCTGAGTTTAAATGCTAGAATAGGAAGTTGACTTTCAGACATTTTGTCCTTCAAGAGTGTTTCTGACCCAAAGGCTGATTTCAGTTGATGTGCAGATGAATGATTTGTGTTTCCTCTTCAGATGAAAGTGTGTGTGAGTTGAACAGCATTAATCGGTGTGAGGACAGAGAGGAGGGAGGCCCTCCCTATGAAACCACTGGACCTGGACCAAGATTTGGACCTGAGCCCAGCTGTGTGTCCTTCAAGAATGACCGGTCAAAAGTTAATTTCCTTGATATTAAAGGGCAAAAACCTCCTGCTGTAAAGAGGTGAGCTGTTGATAACATTAATATGTGACTGATTCATGTTTTAACTGTGGAGAAAGATGTTTTATGAAACATGTTTATTTTCAGCTTCGTTGTTCTTAACTTAATTTTATATTCTCACATGTGAAAACTGCCCAATAGAACCAGTCTTCAACTCTTTATTTTACTTTATTGAATTAGTTTGGTCAAATATTCTCTGAGGGTTTATTCCTGATGTTTTCCACTATTTTATGGACAGAAGCTTCTGTGTCTGAAGACTAGAAAGTGAATTAACATCTCTGGTGGTCTTCTTCTCTGTCCAGCAGGAGACCAGCCTCTACTGAATTTGATCGACAACTTTCAGTTCCGAAGAAGTAAGCTGTTAACAACATTTAATTATTAATGATTCATTTTTTAACTGTTATTTATCCAGCGTAGTTATGAAACACAATTTAATGTCTAATATCGCTGATTCACAGGACGTTGAACCCCCATTTCAAAAGAGCTCAACAATATATAAGATCTATCACCACTTTATTAGCAGTGGTAGTTGTGCTGTGGTGTTATCTGAACCCTGACTGATGTTGTGTTAAAGCACCGCTTGTGTCTGAAGATCTTTAGTGGATAACTTTGTCAATTTTCAAGTTTAATCTTTATATCTTGGGGCCTTTTCTGGCATCCTTCTGAGAACCAGTGATGTCACTGGTACTTGGAAGAACTTTGTTTTTGTTTTTGTATTCTCCACCTCTGGTATCTGATACATTCATGTGTCAGATCGTGCTAAAAAACAAAACCTCTTTCATGTCTTGAAAGGCGTTGTTTTAACGTGAGGGCAGAGGAGGTCATAAAGGGAGAGATTTTTTACAGTATTTTGACTGACTCTGATGCTCAGGCAGGATATAAATCCGAGTCAGGGTAAACAGCTGAAGAAATCCATCAGAGAGTGGCCGAGCTGCCACTGAATTAGCAGTAGAGGACATGGTCAACAGCAACGATCCAGTTCTGCCGTCAGAAAACAGCGACTGGTAAAGCCTGAGCTCACATTGCCTTGTACGGGAAAAAAAACGTAGTCCAACAAAATGGCGTAGTCACTATGTAGTGCACTATATAGGGAGTAGTGAGTGATTTCGGACACAGCCACTGTGTGTTTACTCACGATGTACAGCAGCTTTACTTCTAGGATTATTATTATTTCCCAACACAGGATCTAATGTTATTAATGTTCTGTGATATTCAACACATCAAAAGGTCACACACTCTCTCACACACACACACACACACACACACACACACAGTTCAGATTCGTATAGTAAGATTGTTTGGAGTAAAGCAGCCCTCCTTCTAGTAAATCCTGAGCTCCATCAGAGCTGTGTAAAAATATTAATCTCAAATGTTCAAACTTTAATTCTGTTTCCTCTGGAGCGTTCTCTGTTTTTGTATTACTGCCTAAATGTGGCGTTATATTTGCTGTATTTAAAAACTCAAATAGTGAACCGTAGTTTATAACCACATAGTTTTGTCAGATGTATTCACAATACACAGTTTAAGTGTTTTCTGGAAACAGTTCAGATTATTTGCGTTTTTTTGTTTGTCTATCAGGAGGAAGATGAAACAACCAGAACCCAGCAGTGTGTCCATAAAGAGTGACTGGTCAATGGCTCATCCTATACAATTCCAAGATGGACATCTTGCTATAGATGAAAGGTATTCAAAGCTTATTCAAACAGCAAAACTATGTTTACGTTTCAGATTCCTCCCAGTGTGTGTAATAGAGATGCACAGATCAGGCAGGCTGTATCATACTAGTGTTATTACCTGCCGTGATCCCTGCACAGAAGAAACAAAAAGATGTTTCTCCATTGAGAGAGACACTAGCTGTGTCTGAAATCATCCACTCATTCCCTACTCCCTAGTCACTACATAGGGAGTCCAACATAGTGGACTATATAGTGAGCTCAGCGGCTGAAAGAAAAAAGCACCTTCAGTCACTCCGGCGCCGTTAATGATGTCACTACTGTCATGCAGTTGAAAGTGAATTGAAACCTCCATGCGTTTGTCCGCAGTGCAATGCATGATGGTAAACATTGCTTAAAAATGACCATCGGTTGTACACTACTTTTCTCAATGCATTGTGGGATACTTTGAGTCACTATATAGGGTATAGTATTTCCCACTAGACATTCGGACAGCACTACAAAATGGCGTAGTCACTATGTAGTGCACTATATAGGGAGTAGTGAGTGATTTTGGACACAGCCACTGTGTGTTTACTCACGATGTACAGCAGCTTTACTTCTAGGATTATTATTATTATTTCCCAACACAGGATCTAATGTTAATTAATGTTCTGTGATATTCAACACATCAAAAGGTGTCACAAACACACACAAACACACACAGACAGTTCAGATTCGTATAGTAAGATTGTTTGGAGAAAAGCAGCCCTACTTCTAGTAAATCCTGAGCTCCATCAGAGCTGTGTAAAAATATTTATCTTAAATGTTCAAACTTTAATTCTGTTTCCTCTGGAGCGTTCTCTGTTTTTGTATTACTGCCTAAATGTGGCGTTATATTTGCTGTATTTAAAAACTCAAATAGTGAACAATAGTTTATAACCACATGGTTTTGTCAGATGTATTCACAATACACTGTTTCAGTGTTTTCTGGAGACAGTTCAGAATATTTGCATTTTTTTATGTTTGTCTATCAGGAGGATGATGGAAAAACCAGAACCCAGCAGTGTGTCCATAAAGAGTGACTGGTCAATGGCTCATCCTATACAATTCCAAGATGGACATCCTGCTTTTGATGAAAGGTATTCAAAGCTTATTCAAACAGCAAAACTATGTTTATGTGTCAGATTCCTCCCAGTGTGTGTAATAGAGATGCACAGATCAGGCAGGCTGTATCATACTGTAGTTATTACCTGCCGTGATCCCTGCACAGAAGAAACAAAAAGATGTTTCTCCATTAAGAGAGACACTAGCTGTGTCCGAAATCACCCACTCATTCCCTACTCCCTAGTCACTACATAGGGAGTCCAACATAGTGGACTATATAGTGAGCTCAACCGCAGAAAGGAAAACACACTTTCAGACACTCCAGTGCCATTAATGATGTCACTTCTGTTGCGCAATTGAAACGTGAATTGAAACCTCCATGCGTTCGTCCGCAGTGCAGTGCATGATGGTAAATATTGCTTGGCAAGTGACCATCGTTTGTACACTACTTTTCGCAATGCATTGTGGGATACTTTGAGTCACTATATAGGGTATAATATTTCACACTAGGCATTCGGACGGCACTACAAAATGGCGTAGTCACCATGTAGTGCACTATATAGGGAGTAGTGAGTGATTTCGGACACAGCCACTGTGTGTTTACTCACGATGTACAGCAGTTTTACTTCTGTGATTATTATTATTTCCCAACACAGGATCTAATGTTAATTAATGTTCTGTGATATTCAACACATCAAAAGGTCACACACTCTCTCTCTCACACACACACACACACACACACAGTTCAGATTCGTATAGTAAGATTGTTTGGAGTAAAGCAGCCCTCCTTCTAGTAAATCCTGAGCTCCATCAGAGCTGTGTAAAAATATTAATCTCAAATGTTCAAACTTTAATTCTGTTTCCTCTGGAGCGTTCTCTGTTTTTGTATTACTGCCTAAATGTGGCGTTATATTTGCTGTATTTAAAAACTCAAATAGTGAACCGTAGTTTATAACCACATAGTTTTGTCAGATGTATTCACAATACACAGTTTAAGTGTTTTCTGGAAACAGTTCAGATTATTTGCGTTTTTTTATGTTTGTCTATCAGGAGGAAGATGAAACAACCAGAACCCAGCAGTGTGTCCATAAAGAGTGACTGGTCAATGGCTCATCCTATACAATTCCAAGATGGACATCTTGCTATAGAAGAAAGGTATTCAAAGCTTATTCAAACAGCAAAACTATGTTTACGTTTCAGATTCCTCCCACTGTGTGTAATGTAGATGCACAGATCAGGAAGGCTGTATCATACTATAGTTATTAACTGCCGTGATCCCTGCACAGAAGAAACAAAAAGATGTTTCTCCATTGAGAGAGAAACTAGCTGTGTCCGAAATCACCCACTCATTCCCTACTCCCTAGTCACTACATAGGGAGTCCAACATAGTGGACTATATAGTGAGCTCAGCGGCAGAAAGAAAAAAGCACCTTCAGTCACTCTGGCGCCGTTAATGATGTCACTACTGTCATGCAGTTGAAAGTGAATTGAAACCTCCATGCGTTTGTCCGCAGTGCAATGCATGATAGTAAATACTGCTTTGCAAATGACCATCGGTTGTACACTACTTTTCTCAATGCATTGTGGAATACTTTGAGTCACTATATAGGGTATAATATTTCACACTAGGCATTCGGACGGCACTACAAAATGGCGTAGTCACTATGTAGTGCACTATATAGGGAGTAGTGAGTGATTTCAGACACAGTTGTAGATACTCACACTGCTGTACATACTCACGATGTACAGCAGCTTTACTTCTGTGATTATTATTATTTCCCAACACAGGATCTAATTTTAATTAATGTTCTGTGATATTCAACACATCAGAAGGTGTCTCACACACACACACACACACACACAGTTCAGATTCATATAGTAAGATTGTTTGGAGTAAAGCAGCCCTCCTAACACACAATGAAGTGTACACACAAGTGAACATTCAGCACTGCTTATATTACAAAAATCATAGCTGAAAAACTACACGTGAAAAACAGACGCATTATACATTTACACTTACTTACCTGTGTAGAAACATATCCAAGCATTTAACTCACTAACCATTCACAAATAATGTCGTCCACAAATCCAACCTAGCCTTTGCCAATGGATGCTGCGATTGTTGTACGACATGAGACAACGTCTTGCATAAGGCAGAGTAGATAAATGTGCCCAGATTTCATGAGTAGGCATTCCAACTTTTCCGATTAGGGAGATGGAGAATTCAGAGTTCCAAGTTGTCGGGAATGCAGCATAAGACCTGAAAAACATATAGAGTCATGTTTTGAGTGCAAACATTTGCATTATATTGCCTTTTTATGAAGAGCTTGAGCCTTTTTTTTTTCTTTTTTTTTTTTACCTGAAGAAATCACAAATGAATAGCTTTAATCTTAAAACAGGTCAAATTTTTCTTCAACAAAATGTGACATTGTGGAGGTCTTTAGAGGTCACTGAGAATAGCTTCGTTGGTATGCCATATAGCGCAGTGGGCGGCTTTTATGGTAAAACAGAGTTCAAACCCCACCTTGAGCAATAGTGATGTTCAGACACAACCTCCAAATGTATTTCATACAAACTGCCATTTCAGCTTTAGATCTGAAAGAAATAAACATGTTTTATGTGTTTCTAAATTCAGTCATTGTCCACATGGATATTAATATTTCCTAAGAGTAGTCATTCTGTTTTTTTTTTGTTAGTTTTTTTTAATCTGCTTTACACTCCAACAGTTGATGGAAAAAAATACTGGGCAAAACAGCGCCCTCTACTGGTATTTCAGCACCAGGGTCTAAATGTAGAATCTAAAAAACGATAGGAATTGATTCACTGTCATTGACAAGGTTTGCTGTTTGAGCCCAAGCTTCTCCAATGCTAATTCTTAAGTGCACGAACTGCAAGAAAACTGAACTGCCACAGAGAATGAATGGGAGGCACAACATACTGGTAATGATAGTCAATTAAACAACAAATATTCACTCTACATGGGCATAACAACAGAAATATAGCAGGTGAATATAATAAGTGAATTGCATAGAAATAATAGCAGCAATGAAATTCTCACAAACTAATAACAGTCATTGCTTTGAATCACATTCTTCAAATAGAACAGAAGGAACTTACTGTACAAAATACACCCATGGCTTCATGCAAACACTAAACAGTTTATAACACAAGAGAAAAATTAACTTACATACTCATCAACCCACACACTTGCAAAAGAACTGTTCATCAGATATCACCTTCGTCTTTACAGGTGAAGTCCAGTCGTCATCTGCAGTCTCATTTGGTACAAAGGTAGTGCAGTCATGCTGCATTCACAGGCGCAGAGCAGAATCAGACAATCAGAGATGAGGCAGGAGATTGTTCTTTTTACAGACGAAAATGCATTTTCTAATTCTTCATGATTCCTCCACAGAGTCGACCAGGAGAGCTCAGAGGTTCCCAGAGGTCCGTCTGTCCAGCAGCATCAAACACACCTGGACTCCATATTTATGGTCTGTACATGAACAACAACTACTTTTACATCCAGTCTGTTCACAATAATCTCCATGCTGCTCTACACAGACTTAAAGACTTATTGTCCGTCCGTCCGTCCGTCCGTCCAACATGAATCTGATGTTTGGTTTGAATTGACATTCACATAATATTCTCTTTCAGCTGCTGGAGGAGAACATTGTCACTTTTGTGAAGAACGAACTGAAGAAGGTCCAGAAGTTTCTGAGTTCAGATTGCTCAGAATGCTCAGAGAGTCAGAGGGAGGATGAGGAGGTGTTGGATGGTGAGCATGAACAGCAGAGGAGGAGCAGCAGAGAGGCATTTCTGAAGATCACACTTTACTTCCTGAGGAGAATGAAGCAGGAGGAGCTGGCTGACTGTCTGGAGAGCAGTAAGAGGATTTCTCTAAAGATTTAACATCCTGGATCAACGAGACAGGTTGTAATGTCTCAACAGATGGAGGAAGCGTGTTTATATTTGCTACTTTAGGGGAGGTAAAATGTCATTTTCTTTATAAATAGATAGATAAGCTTTATTTTCAGACTCAAGGTCCATACTTTGTTACGTCCACTATACATAGAAACACACGACAACCAAAGATTGAGGAGTTGAAAGACAAGTGACAGCAATGGTTTATTTATCAGTTGTCAAAAATGCAGAAGAGGGACACAAAATGTGGGGGAAATGTGGGCATTGTGGTTGTGCCAAATAAAATGAAAGAATTACAAAAAAACATGACCTCACTAGACTCTGTCTTAAAGAACAAAAACAAACAAAAGCCTAACGAGCTTATCTAAAAAAAGAGCTTCTCAGAGACAAATACAAGGGCGGCACCATCCAATAAACCTAGTGTCTCTAGACAAAAAGTAACTATCAGTGTGTGAAAATGTACAGGGTACCGCGAACTCACCGAAATGCCCACAATCTCCCACCACATACCCTCAAGGGTTTTATAGGTCTGCTCGCACACACAGAGGTCAGGCTGACAAGAAACATAGCTTAGGAAAGAGAGGGTGAACTCCAACCTGAGGGAGCCAACAAGCAGTCTGACCAGGAGCTCACAGGTGGAAGCTAATCAGGTTGATCTCCTGAAAACAAAGGAAGGTAGGGGGAGAGAAAGAAAACAGGAGGGTAAACACAACACACACACCTGGGCCCTGCCTGGCACGCAACAGACTTAGGCCCCATTTACACCACGGGAAGACGCAGATATTTCCCTGTGGTTTGGCCTCTCATTTACACGAAAACCCCGTTTTTATCACAGAAAACGATTATTTCTAAAAACTCTGGCCAAAGTGGAGATTTCTGAAAATGCTGGTTATGTGTTGCCGTGTCAACTGGGAGAAACAGGGTTTTAGGTTCTCAAACGTCACATGCGCTAGAAAATGCTTGACGTCATGTGAGTGTCCTATGTTTACAGTTTGTTTGAAAGGAACAGGAAGTCGCTCGTGTTATTTGTTGTTGTCAATCCTGAGGATTCTTATTGGCTTGCATGGCTTTATCCTTCTCCCTACACTGCCACCCATAGGTTTGGCATACTTTTGAAAACGATGTTGTGTGAACGATGTTAATTGAAAACGGAAGGGGGGAAATATTAATTTCTCTAAATACCCGGCTATGTCTAAATGTGGCCTCAATGATCTTGTTTGTTGTGTGTTTATTTAGAAAGTAATTCTGGAGCTTGTCAGCGTGAACTTAAATCTAACCTGAAGAAGAAGTTCCAGTGTGTGTTTGAGGGAGTCACTAAAGCAGGAAACCCAACCCTTCTGAATCAGATCTACACAGAGCTCTACATCACCGAGGGAGGGACTGCAGAGGTCAATGATGAACATGAGGTCAGACAGATTGAAACAGCATCCAGGAAACCACACAGACCAGAAACAACAGTCAGACAAGTAGACATTTTCAAAGCCTCTCCTGGAAGAGATGAACCAATCAGAGCAGTGATGACAAAGGGAGTGGCTGGCATCGGGAAAACAGTCTTAACACAGAAGTTCACTCTGGACTGGGCTGAAGACAAAGCCAACCATGACATACAGTTCACATTTCCATTCACTTTCAGAGAGCTGAATGTGCTGAAGGAGAAAAAGTTCAGCTTGGTGGAACTTGTGCATCACTTCTTCACTGAAACCAAAGAAATCTGCAGCTTTGAAGAGTTCCAGGTTCTGTTCATCTTTGACGGTCTTGATGAGTGTCGACTTCCTCTGGACTTCCACAACACTGAGATCCTGACTGATGTTAGAGAGTCCACCTCATTGGATGTGCTGGTGACAAACCTCATCAGGGGGAAACTGCTTCCCTCTGCTCGCCTCTGGATAACCACACGACCCGCAGCTGCCAATCAGATCCCTCCTGGGTGTGTTGACATGGTGACAGAGGTCAGAGGGTTCACTGACCCACAGAAGGAGGAGTACTTCAGGAAGAGATTCAGAGATGAGGAGCAGGCCAGCAGCATCATCTGCCACATCAAGACATCACGAAGCCTTCACATCATGTGCCACATCCCAGTCTTCTGCTGGATCACTGCTACAGTTCTGGAGGATGTGTTGAAGACCAGAAGGAGAGGAGAGCTGCCCAAGACCCTAACTGAGATGTACATCCACTTCCTGGTGGTTCAGTCCAAAGTGAAGAATGTCAAGTATGATGGAGGAGCTGAGACAGATCCACACTGGACTCCAGAGAGCAGGAAGATGATTGAGTCTCTGGGAAAACTGGCTTTTGAGCAGCTGCAGAGCGGCAACCTGATCTTCTATGAATCAGACCTGACAGAGTGTGGCATTGATATCAGAGCAGCATCAGTGTACTCAGGAGTGTTCACACAGATCTTTAAAGAGGAGAGTGGGCTGTACCAGGACAAGGTGTTCTGCTTCGTCCACCTGAGTGTTCAGGAGTTTCTGGCTGCTCTTCATGTTCATCTGACATTCATCAACTCTGGAGTCAATCTCATGTCCAAAGAAGAGTCATTCTGCCATGAATTTGCAGTGACACAGTACCTCCAGAGTTCTGTGGACCAGGCTTTACAGAGTCCCAATGGACACTTGGACTTATTCCTCCGCTTCCTCCTGGGTCTTTCAATGCAGACAAATCAGACTCTTCTACAAGGTTTGCTGATGCAGACAGGACATGACTCAACTGCCAATCATGAGGCAGTCAAGTACATCAAGATGAAGCTTAAAGAGACTGTGTCTGCAGAGAGAAGCATCAATCTGTTCCACTGTCTGAATGAACTGGACGATAGTGATCTAGTGGAGGAGATACAAGAGTACCTGAATTCAGGATGTTGGGACACAGATGAACTGTCTCCTGCTCAGTGGTCAGCTCTGGTCTTCTTTTTAATGTCATCAGAAGATGATCTGGATGTGTTTGAACTGAAGAAATACTCTGCTTCAGAGGAGGCTCTTCTGAGGCTCCTGCCAGTGGTCAAAGCCTCCAACAAAGCTCTGTAAGTGGGAGATATTTTTAAATATACTGCCATCTTTCAACTGGAAATGAAAAAATAAATAACTTAATACCTGTTACCTTCCTGTTGTCTCTCCAGACTGAATGGCTGTGACCTCTCAGATAGAAGCTGTGAAGCTCTGTCCTCAGTTCTCAGCTCCCAGTCCTCTAATCTGAGAGAGCTGGATCTGAGTAACAGCAACCTGCAGGATTCAGGAGTGAAGCTGCTGATTCCTGGACTGAAGAGTCTACACTGTAAAGTGGAGAGTCTGAAGTGAGATAAAAGTCCTACTTTGTCTTAAAGTATTTACATTTTAATTCAGATAGTTACTCTTCTCTCAGTATTTAAAATTTCACAATATAGAAAAAAAAATTCTAATGCATTTTGTTCAAATTCAGCCTCACATATTGTCTTTCCAAAATATGAACTTTGGCTGACATTTAACAACATTTTAACAACATGTTATTTATCATCTTGTTCAATGTGTCTTTCCCAGACTGAGTTTCTGTAACCTGTCAGAGAGAAGCTGTGAAGCTCTGTCCTCAGTTCTCAGCTCCCTGTCCTCTAGTCTGAGAGAGCTGGACCTGAGTAACATCAACCTGCAGGATTCAGGAGTGAAGCAGCTGTGTCCTGGGCTAGGGAGTCAACAATGTTTACTTGAAATTCTCAGGTCAGGCTTCATTTAACTGTTCAACTAATGACAATTTTAAAACTAATGGAGACTTGTGGATAAGTAGCTAACCTATGTAGGATTGTGTCTGCCAATATGATTCAAACTCTTCATTACTTCATTGCTATTTCCAAGCATTTTCCCTTGTTTTTGTTTTGATGTTGAGTTATTAAGTACAAAACCCCCCCAAAGTGGAGTTCTTCCTCTGTGTGTTGGCTGCTTGGTCACATTTTTTGTGAGTGCACACAGCACACAACTGCACACATGCATGGCTTTTTACTCCCTTTTTGATAACAGCTTCATTCCTTTAAGCACATTGTTAAGCCATGATAGCAGCTTGGTTTTATGGATGGTAATATAGGTCCATCAGTCAGTCCCCGCTTTGTTCCAAATTTTGAACAATGGCACTTATCTCTGATAAGTTTTATGGTTTAATTTTTGACAAAATACCTGAAAGACTAATGACATTACTATCGTAACTTGCTGTACTTTGTATGTTTGTGCTAATTAGCAAACACTAAGATGTGAACATGATAAAGATTATACCATCTAATTGTGAACATGCAGTACTAACAGATGTTCTTCCATGTGTTTTGTTTTGTGTGTTTACAGGATCTCAGGCTGTCTGATCACAGAGGAAGGCTGTACTTTTCTGGCCTCAGCTCTGAACTCCAACCCATCCCATCTGAGAGAGCTGGACCTGAGCTACAATCATCCAGGAGACTCAGGAGTGAAACTGCTTTCTAGACAACTGGAGGATCCACATTACAGACTGGAAACTCTCAGGTAAGATGAGTTCTGCTGCAGCCACAGACAGTCAGTGTCATGGAGGAAGAGCTGGAAACATATTCTTGTCTTGGTTAATTGTGGATTTGATCATTATGTAAACAATCCCCCATTTAGGATGCCTTTTTCATTTGCCTACAACATATACTTGTTGACCATAAAATGGAGATATTTATGTATTGTAATAATTCTTGACTTGCACAATGTAGTATGACATGCATGCACTTTATGAACTGCGCATCCTTTTGCTTTCGGTCCCAACTCATGTATACACTGACCTGCCAGAACACTGAAACCACTGACAATTGAAGTGAATAACAATGATCATCTCTCAATGCAATGTTCTGCTGGAAAACTTTTGTTCCTGGCAATTATATTATGTTAATAGTTTACTGTTCATTTTTGTATACAGTGTTATTAACTGTTTTACTGAACAGTAAACTATTGACAATAAATACAAAGCGAACGTGAAAAGTTAAGTATTTTCACGAAGTTACAGATTAAAATTGCTGAGATAACTCTAGATGTATACTGTACAGATGAAACATGAAGCAGAAGGACATGCAGTTTGTAAAGTGCATGTCCTTCTGCACTTTCCGAAATTATCTGAGCATTATTCAGAGTCACAATATCAGGAACTTTATAAGCTGAAATGCCAGCTGCACTGAATGTAAAAAAAAAGTAGCATATGCTCCATTTAGATTAAAAACTTTTATGAGGGTGGGGTCAAAACTGGGAAAATATTAGCCAGACCAGTAAAACAGATGGACTACTTGAACACCCTCCCAGCCATTAAACAGAGGGATACCCGAGTTACCTCTGTTTAAAGATATAAATAAGGTATTTCAACAGTTCTATGAGAAAGTGTAAACATAGACAGTGTTGAGCAGTATTGATCAAAAAGAGCAGGAAATGTTCTTTTCTAACATTGACATGCCAAAATTACTCTGTGACAATGCAGAGAAACTTGAGTCTCTGATCACTGAGGGTGAAATAAGGAAGGCAGTCTCATTAATGAAAACCAGGAAATCACTGGGTCATGACGGTTTTCCTGCTGAATATTATAAAGAGTAAAAAGATATTCTGGCTCCAGTTCTGCAGAAGTTGTATCAGGAGGCTTTTGAGAAGGGACAGGTACCACCTACTTTTAACAAAGCCTTAATATCTTTAAATCCTAAGAAGGATAGAGATATAACTGATCCATCTAAATAAAATGATGTGCCCCTGAGGAGAAAGGGGGAATGGGGTTACCAGATCCAAGATTATACTATTCAGCATTTTAAAGGTCCAAATAAGCCAAATATTGGAAAGAGACAGGAGACACAGTGGACTAGATGGATATTGAGAAACAATTGTGTTCATCATTTAACTCAACGAGTCTCAACGAGTGAATACAACAAATCCAGCTCTTGTATACTCTGGGGAAGTATGGACCAAAATCATCAAGTAAATAAGTTATCACATTATGTACAAACGTTTGCATTCTTGTGGAACAATCCTGCAAATAAAAATGTAATACGAATGATAAATTGTGTAGCCTCTAAATGTAAAGTAATCATAGAGAATCAAACTCTGGATTATTAAGGAATGTCATACAGCTAACATTCACATTTCAAAAGGTACCTTTTCTGGTATTATGATCGGTTTGATCACTGCATCGAGAATCATTTTGAGATAATGGTTACACGTCCAAATGTGAAGGAGTGGAAGACCCTGGTTTGAACCCAGGATGGACTGAGATCTCTCAGTGATCCAAATGTATATTTAGGGCCCGAGCAGGGAACCTGCGAGGTCCCGATTGTAATCATAATGATTATTATTTAATAATCACACAGTTTTTCTGACTTCAGCATACATTATTTCATACCGGCAATAGCAGGCCACCGAATTATAAAGGAACGACTTCCTCAGCGGAAGGTGTTGCTTGAGCATGCCCCGAAGGCAGCATGCATCGACAACAGCATACCCCGACGCGCGTGGACTGCGAGGGCCCGTTAAACGCTGCTTGCAGCTTTAATTTTCTTTGTTGTATTTTGTTTTTCATAAGCCATATCTTGTGATGTCAGTGCCTTGATTGGAGGGGGTTTGTTGATGCCATGTACCATCGAGCTCTTGTTCATTTAGTTTTGTGTCTTATCTTGAAATTTGAAAATTGAATCGATTCAACACCAAACCATAAAAGGGAGAACAGGGAGAAGCAGCCTGATGGACAGATTGTGTTTCTGTGTATGAGAGTCATGTCATGTCCATGTTTGCATGCTGAAAGAGGATGTGCTGCTCTGACCCCCCTCCTCCTTTCAGGGTGGAGCCTGCTGGAGTCCGATGGTTGACACCAGGTCTGAGGAAGTGTGAGTGTCTTTTTACTTTTATTCATGAAAACACTGTGACATCACTCATTCACATCTGTGATGTCATCATCACACTGATGACACATTAATAACTGCAGCTGTGTTGTGTCTTTTTCTCTCCATCAGATTCCTGTGAGCTCACAGTCGACACAAACACAGTCAGCAGAGAGCTCAAACTGTCTGACAACAGCAGGAAGATGACACGTGTGGAGGAGGTTCAGTCATATCCTGATCATCCAGAGAGGTTTGAGTCTGGGTGTCATCAGCTGCTGTGTAGAACTGGTCTGACTGGTCGCTGTTACTGGGAGGTCGAGTGGAGAGGAACTGTTTATATAGCAGTGAGTTACAGAAGAATCAGAAGGGAAGAAGTCAGTGATGACTGTTTGTTTGGACTGAATGAACAGTCCTGGAGTCTGGAGTCCTGTAATGAGGGTGGTGGTTACTCTGTCTGGCACAATAACAGAGAAACAGACATCTCCTCCTCCACCCTCTTCACCTACCCTTCTGGTAGAGTAGCAGTGTATGTGGACTGTCCTGCTGGCACTCTGTCCTTCTACAGAGTCTCCTCTGACTCACTGATCCACCTCCACACCTTCAACACCACATTCACTGAACCTCTTTATCCTGGATTTGGACTCTTCAGGTCCAGTTTTGGTTCCTCAGTGTGTCTGTGTGGTGTTTAGTGTGCAGAGTCTCCTCCTGTCACAGAAACATTGTCAGTGCTGAACAGTTGAGTCTGTACAGGATCACAGTCACATCAGTCTTTCAGCTTCTTGTCATAAATTCATCCGTGAACTTTGTACAAAATAATTCAAACTGATTAAAAAGATTCTTCATTTACATTTTAAACTTCTTCCATTAAATTGTGTAAATTGCGTTGACTTGTACTTTCTGTCACGTGTTGTTTTGAATTCTGGCTCTTGTTCCAATAAAATCCAGAACTATTAGTGAAATGTAAGAAAGAGAAAACATTGACTCGTCTGCAGCTTTAATTGTAAAGAATCATTGTGAACAAAGTTGTAAATGGACAGTAAAATATGATCAGATGTACTCGACACTCCACCTGAAACACTCTGACTTGTTTATGTGTTAATGATGAAACCAAAAGTTTGACGGTGTTGGTTAACACATGTAATTACGTCCGTAGTGACGTGATAAACTGCACAACATCTCTTCATTTCTGTCTGATTATTATATGACAAGAAAACACATTTTACAATCATTGTGTTTCTCTCAGTGTTTTGCTGCTGTTGAAGTCCGGCTGTATTTTCAGGACGTTTGTTGGATTTGAATCTTGTCCGTGAAACTAAACAGCTGTGAGAAAAGTCTTTCTCTGTCTGAGCCGGTTGGCTGAAGAGTTTGGAAGTCTGAGAGCTGAAATAGTGAAACACTTTCAGAGATCACAAACTAAACTGTCCTCATGAAGTTTTTAAAACAAGTGATGAAGAGATTTCAGCTCATGTTTGATGCTTCTGAACGTGATGTTCTGAGCAAAGAGTCTAAAACTTGTACAAATTGTTCCCTTTTGTTTAAATCTGACTTTGTTTATGAAACAATCAGCTGACGAGTTTATAATCAGACTGAAAGATGTCGCACACCATCACTGAAATGTTTCTTCTCTGCTAAAGTAGCTGAAAATAAAAGTCTACTTGTGTCCTCATCATGTTGTCTCTGTCGGTGTGTCCAGGGGAATTTGCAAATAATTAATATTTGTTTCAGGCTATATTAAAAGGAACCAGAACACATGAAGTGACATGTTGATTTGAGATGTGGACCTCCAGAACCACGTCAGATTGTCCCGACACACAACCAATATACACACAACTCCTCTGATACGGTAGGTGATGGCGCTGTCAAGTTCTGACTGCCTGATGTTCCTACCAGAATCAAATATTTGAGGAGGAGCGGGAAGAAGCAGGGAGGAGGAGGAATATCACCACATCCAGATATTTGGATAACAGACTGTGATGTCATCACAATGTAAGAGCTATGGTGATGTCACTTGGGAGCCAAGTTGCACTTTGGGCATTGTAGGCAGCAGTGGATCACACTGACGAGTCTTTAAACGTGTCACATAACAGAATCCAAGCTGACCACACTCGTCACACCGACCGCCATCACGTTAGAGCTGCAGACATCAGCTACCATATGTTCTGTTGGACCCTCGTCCTCTGATGGAGGTGAGCCTGAGAAGGAGCGCTGGAGTCATTACGATGGAGGTCTTTATGTTGTATTAAAACAGATGTGAACAGCGTCACACCTCTCTGGTAACGTTGGTACTCAAACCAATCTGTAGTGGCGGATTTGTTCTTAATAATAATGCCCTTTGTCCAAATACACCCTTCTGAGTGGCAAACAATTGACAGTGGCGTCTGCGTCTCTCTCACCCCGTCACCCCTGTAAAAAACCATCAACCCTCCCACCACCTGCTTCCTCATATACAGTATATAGATTCACCTGTGCCACTGCCTTCAAAACAAAAGCCTAATCAAATATTCAAAATCACAAAATCAATGATACTAATATTGCAATCAAATTAATTGACTAACTTGTACTTATGCTACTTGCTGTAGATGTTTCACTCTTCCTCTGATAGCTCCCTGGAAGAAGACAGAATAGAAAGACACATGAAGAATAAATGATTATAATCCTGGACTGTGGCCTCGAGTAGCAGGCAGATCTTTGTTATTGGTCTCTCCATGATGCTGGTCTTAGTTTGGGCGCACACAGAGTGGACCGATCTCCTGCAGAGAAGCTTCTTCTTGGCTGAGTCCATTTTTGTCTTTCCTGCATCACAAGTAAGTATTCAGATGTCCATCTTTTCCAAAAGAGTTCTGCCATATGCTGTACTTGCTTCCATCTTCTTCTGATTTACAGGTCAATCTGTTCAAAGAGTCCTGGATGGGTCTTTAGCAAAAGTATTGGCTGATGAGTGCTTGCAGACATTGTTTAGTGAGGTGGAGGCAATTCTGAACGACAGACCCATCATGAATGTCTTTGATGACCCCAATGACTTTGAGGCGCTCATGCCAAACCATATTCTTTTGCTAAAGGGAAAACCCATCTTTCCAAGGGGTGGACGTACGTGGAGAGAGGGTCCGTTCATCGCTGCTTGCAGCTTTAATTTTTACTTGTCTCACGAACCTCAGAAACCTCAAAATCTCAGTACCTGCTTTTGTTTCCAACTCCCACGGGTGTTGGGTGGGTGTTTCTTGCGGGTGTTCGTGTTTCCTGATCAAGACAAATCTCAGGTAAATCACATAATTTCTTACACCTGACAGCCTGGCAAATAAGCACAATGACCCTGAAGAAAACCACCTGTCCACACTGGTCACTTCTAAGATTATTCATCTCAAAGTTTTCTTCATTTCATGCATTTGCAGCCTCGAAGACTTGAATTTTTAACTTAGGACTCTGCTTCACTTCACTTCAGAACCAATGACTCACATGTCTGCGCTATGATTGCGGAAAATAAGTCACAGGATAATCTTCCTCATCTGTATTATGACCAGAATATTGAATAGTGCAATGTTTTTTGTATTGATTTGAAAGTCCAGGATATTGTGTAACTGTATTACATTAACAATGATTTCCAGCATTTCAAGAACACTTTGCACTACAGCAGACAGCATTCTTGAACACCAGCATGTTGTAGGTCAAAGCAGCTGTAACTAGACTCGTGACAGAGTTTGATGAGACGTCCTGTCACAATAATGAGGTCCTTACCTTGGATTTTATAAGGCCCACCATCCGCCCCAATTTCCTCACTATGATGACATTGTGATTCATAGATGTTGTGTTTGTTTCAGTCTAAAGAAGGTGGTGCAGGCACAACAATATAGTCATGAAAGTCACAAAAACAAGTCAAAGTTCTTGACAAACTCCTGTCAGTGTGGTGACAGCTGCACAGACTGCTGTGATACTGTGCTGTGTGGCAACAATACTTTAATCGTAAAAATTAACAAATGCATGATCAGTCTAAAACATCTTAGATGAACGTTGAACTGGAGGTTTTAAACATACGTGATCTTGTTCACAGATTAACATCTGAACAATCAGCGTCTGGTGGATGAAGCTGCCTCGACTCTGTTCAACATCCTCCACTGTCAGATCTGTAATTGTCACAGCTGGTGTCACTCTGATGGACATCGTTACAACACACTGCCTCTCCTAATGTCCTGTTTATAATGTGAACACACTGTAAATACATCTAGATTTATACCAGAGATGTTATTTTGATTGTTGTGTAAGTCTTTTAATATCAGACACCCAGAAGATGTCAAGACCTCAAAGAGTTTATCGGCCACAAAGATCATTATAATAAACTTTATTAACACACAGAAACAGTTACAAACTGACTTACAGCCCACTTTAAGTTCTCTTTTGGAAATATTACATGATGTCCTTGCTGACCTTTATCATAACTTCTATACAATCCTGATATGAAACGTGTTTTACAGCATTTAAAGGGTTAATGAAAAATGTATTATAATAATCTATCAATTGGCAATTAACAAAATCAATACACAGAGAGAAGTATGAAGACACAGCTGACTGAGACTGAAACAAACTCCACTCAGTACAATCACTGTGAGATGAAGAGCGCCCTCTGCTGACCTTTATCTTTAACACCAGCGTGAACAGATGACAGCTTTTCTTTCAGTCACAGTAACAGACAGTAAATAACAAACACAAATCACACAGCAGCACTTCATTTCAGTCAAAACTGCACATTACAACAAGAAAAGTTAAGTTAAAGCAGATCTCAGATCAGTCTAATAAGACACAGAGTTTGATGAGACCTCCCGTCAAAATAATGGACGACATAAAGGTGAAGAACAACGTTTCTTCCTTCAACTCCATTATTGTTGTTCATCACTTGTTCCCTCTGACTCCTATGACTGTAAAGTCAGTTATTGATCAAACTGAAGTTGTGACATATTTCTCAAATACTGTGAGAATGAATTGAAGGATTGTGATCGTCCTCAATTTATTCTATAAATCAGAAAAAGTTGTATCCCGCTTGAGGGTTTAAATCTTCAAACTCTGCTCCAGTCAGTCAGAACCATCACCTGGATGACTGACGACCTTCATCAACATGTATTGTACTAAATATGAAATATATACTTACCACTACATTGTGCTTAGAATAATATGCAAGTTAAAGTGCAGGCAGTGTGCAAAAGTAAATTACAAAGCTTTGAGCATAACTTAGCTGAACTGATATTTACAACTATCAGTATTAATCATGAACTAAGTAAGTGAAGCTAATTAGCATTTAGCCACTACAATATTAGTTTTGCATGTTTTAAAGCAGCATTACAGATTTTCTGAACTTACTATATTGTTCTTATACTTTACCCACCAATTCACTGTGTTCTCATTTATGATGATTATTGATCAGAAATCATCGTGTTAATACTGTGTAGCCCCTACCTCGAGTTCTTTATATTTCCATATTTGATTTTGTACAGTTGTTAGAGGAAATTTAGAATGTATTGTGTAACAATATCAAAATATTATTTTAAGGCTGTATCACCCAGCCCTTGTTACATAACATTCAATTAATACATTGATGGTGAAAACTGAAGGTCTGTTGGCTAAAGTAAATTACAAAGCTTTTGAACCTTTGTTAGTATCAGTGTTAGTATCTGATATCAGGAGCATCAACTCATCAAAGTCAAACCACCACATCAAGAACATTTACACCAACTCAGCAAACTTAGAAACAAGACAATAAGTGAGTAAATAAACAGGAAACAAACAGGAAACATCCGTCTGACAACCAGCTGCTGGTCACACAACAGAAGTTAAAACCTGCTGAAGAGATACTAATTTTACAGTCTAGATTTATTTCAGCATGTTCATATTGAATTATCCAACATGCTGTCTTTCATGTAATGTTCCTGCTTCCTCAGGTTTTTACCACGTGTTTGGCACCAGTTTCCCATGATGCATTATTTCTATGTGAGTACACCATGGTTACTCATATAAAAATAATGATGCTTTGTATCAGAAGATGAGAAGGTGGGCTGTTTGAGGTCCAGAAGATGGAGAAAATAGTCTGTGGCTGAAAGCATGCCAGACAGCCTGATGATTCGGCACTGGCTTGGGGAACCAAGATATTCATAAGACTTCATCTCTGGTGCCAAGTGAAAATGAAAATAGAGATGAATTGCTTCTTTGTGTCCACATCTGACCAGTGCACATGAAAAACATGTGGAGATGGTAATCCAACGAGGTCAAAGTTTGAGGTGAAGAAATCCACTGCTGAAGGTCTTCAGACTTGCATGGTCAAATGATTTTAGAGCCACAGGGTCAAAGTTCACGTTCAACTTGAAACAGGATTTCCCTCCGTCCTCCCTCCAGTGTGTACATCTGTGACTGGAGGGGGTTGCTGGTTTTAATCCTTGCGCTAACTGGTAAGATCCAAGCTTGTAGCGTTCTCTCTGCTAACATCTCTCCACATGCCCTCTGAGCAAAGCACCTGTAACAGGTTCCCTGTTGATCTGGATGGACAGTTGAAAAAGAAAACAATGAATCAGTCAACTGTCTCACATGTTTTGTTTTCAGCACTCAAACATTTAGAAAATACAAGAAATTATGAAATTAAAGCCTCTCACGTACTTCTCGTTTTTGATACTTGTGTCTCCAATATACATATATCGCTCCAACAACCAGCAGGATCAGTAAAAAGACGCCGACACACACACCCGTGATGAGTCTGTTTCTCATGGATAGACCTCCACCTGGATACCAATCAAACAAGAGATGATAAGAGCGACTGAAACTGGAATAAACCACTTAAAAAAGACGACAATTAATCAGCTGGATGGAAAAAGGCTGACGATGAGTTGATAGGTTTAGTTGGTGGTTGGCGACATTACTGTCATCTACTATGCCAAAGCGAGAACACAAAGAAAAAGAAAGATATAGTTATATGTCTATTGTTTACATTAGATCAACATTTCATTTTTTAGATTTCATGATCATTGTCAGTACTGGTTAGCATCTATAAAATGCAATAAAACCTATTTGGGACAATTAAAAGCATGAAAAACTGCCCAATTATGGGATCTTTGAACATCCTGTACATTCATTCTAAAGGGGAAAAATTTCGCACAAAACTTTGAATATTTCAGAAAGTGTGTGGAGTGGCAAATATGAACTGGGTCATGATCATGCATATAAATTTATTTGAGAAATACACCTTGCAGTTGTGTGCTAACAGTGAATATGAGCCTGATGTAAGACCGAGGTCAGGTGCTCCCTTTATAACAACAGGGCTGGAGTGAGGAAGCAACAGGTGCCGCCACAGCTCACCCAAGGCCAAGATAGAGGCCTGGGTGAGACACTTTGTAGGCATTAAGGAACACATTAAAAAACTCTCGCGTGATGATGACGAGGGGGGTGGTCCAAGAAGGGGCGTTGGTGACACTGACCCCAGGTATAAAAGGGGGTGATCGGGGAGATTTCTCAGTTGTTCGTGGGGTACCTCATGGATTTAAAACTTCTCTTGGAATAAACACCTTTTTGACTGAAGACCTGCTGCCTCGCCTCTGATTTGGACTTAGTCTCTGGAGGAGATTTGGGAACTTAGGTTCTGAGTGGATTTCACCTCTAAGTTGGATTTCAAATCTGGGCCGTTTCTCCTTTAATTTTGGATTTTAACCCTCGAGCGGATTTACAGGGCCTGATAGTGGAATCATTTGACGGATAAGGATGGTAGTCTCCCACTACATGTGCCAGAAATGTATGAGAAAAATGATTAGCTGTTGTCCTCATTGAGCCGAATATTTTGATGGAAAAAGTGGGTTAAAGAGTTAAATGTCAAAAACACAACAAAAGATTAACAATATGCTTTTACACTGTAGATGAACAAATGTTACATTGAGGGCACATTAAACGGTTACATGCTCCCACGCCATGTCTCCATTTTCTCACAGTGAAAAACAAATTTATGAATGATAACAGTGCAAACAGCATCTGTTCATCTCGTTTATGCAGACTCAGAAACGAATACAATCTCCAGTTACCCTGGTCATGTTTGCTTTCTTGTAGAGTTTCTCCAGTGGAACACTTTTGGTAGTGGAAAATGTTGCTTTTGAATAAACAGGCTGTTATCTCTTAGATAAGATTAAAAACAAACAGTTTCAGCTGAATTGATCAAGTTCTCACCGTTGACATCTGTTTCCTCTTTATGATCAGGCGTCTGCAGCGGCGTCTCTGTTGTTACAGACTTTGGCTCTGAAATAACAGATGACTCAATATTTAAAGCAGACAGCAGCAGTGTCCTGTGGGGGCAAGAGCCCCGTAAGTTGTTGACAAAATTAGCCACCAAGTTTTAAAGTTATTCGAGGAACTCATCAATAAGGTGCAGTACGTAAGAATTGGCAACTAACTGCTGCTCACTGTAGCTGCCATTAGCTCAGTTAGCTGTGCAGCTAGCAGTCCAGCCTGAGGGTTCGGAGTACTAAGATAGTGTTAGCACAAGAGCTTTCGGACCTGACTGGGCTAGCTGGTTAGCATACTAACTTTGGTAGATGCAAACCCATTAAATACATACAAAGCTGTGTTTCCGCAAATTCTGTTGATAATTTTAGTTATTTTTTGGATGTCTTCAACTAAAATTCTCACATATTGCACCTAAATTTGGATATCTGGATTAGCAACATTAGCATCGTCATCTGTCACAAGTATAATGCAGTTTATCTCAACCATAAACAAGATTTTAACACTCACCAACAGAAAGGTAAATGATTGAATACTTAAAATGGCTCTTTAAATTCGGGATGAAACATTTATATCTTCCTTCATCTTCAAACGTCACGTTGGTGATCTTGAGCGATATGTTGCCTCGTGTCAGGCCGTCTGCGAACAGCTCCGTCCTCTTGACGTACTCTGCGATCTTCATGTCCAGGTCCTCTCGGGCGTCCCGATACAGATGGACGTACTCGACCCGGCGCAGGCGATCATTGGGGTAAGGCTTAAGGTCGGGCTTGGACCACTCCACCGTCAGACCAGTCACGTCAATCTGAGGCTCCACGTGACACGGCAGGATGATGTCATCACCCAGGGCAGCAATGATTGGCTGACGTGATCCGATCACCCTAAAATTCCCTGAGAAATGGAGGAATACGTAATAATTAACAATTGAAACTAAACATAAAGTCAATAAAGTCTCAGTTTGTCCTCAAACTGATGAAATAGACTGTGAACATACGTCATTATAAAGACGACACAGCCGACAGTCTCGTTAGCATCGTCGTCTAACTGAGCATTCACCAAAACTCGTCACTTAAATATTGTAGAGCTGCTCCTGTTTATTATTTCACTTACAGAGCTGACTGTCACTACGCAAAGTTTTTTATTATGATTTTCATCATTTTTATGACCTTATCTGAGCCCAGTTGGCTCCATGTTGGTGTTGGTGACGTGTGTTGAGCGAGACGATGTTGTTCACTGAGCACTTTAACACAAAACGACATGATGTTTCAATTTACGACTAACTGTGACTTTTGGTTTTTCTGAAATAAGGGGAATATCAAATATGAGGGACACTGAAAGGCCTGGTCAGACTTCAGCTCTCTATATGGAACCCATGACCTAAAAAGACTGTTAGAGCAGCTGTGTACTGGTAATGGAAATAGGCTTTAGGCCAAACCACAGGAAGGTGGTACCATAATGGGTTGTGGGTCTCTACTGGTTCAAACTGTTCTTTGACTTTAATCTGCAGCTCAGGTAAGGAAGGAAGTTATTTTTAATTAAAACAGTGGAAGAAAGAATCTATTTTGAATGAAACAGAACAGCGGAAGAAGAACAGACATGAAAACGTGTCTGTCTAATCTCACATAGCATTTAGAGGAAGCTGCTGCATACAGACCAAACGATGAATTGATTAATGAAAAAAATGAACTGATAATGATTCTTATCTTCAGTCGGAGCTCCACACTTACTTTTTCATTAACAAGCACCCAATAATACATTTTAATTAATGTCTTAACCCCTTATTTAAGTTATTGTAAAACAGCAATAAAAGGTGAAAATATAAGAATTAGTGGAGAACATCCAGTCCAAGCTGGCTACAGGTTATGTTTAGAGAAAATATGAGAATAAAAAGAGTTTACCTTCAGCAGGCCTGCAGGAGAAAATCCGCAGAAGGACGATGAGAGTTACAGAAGACAGAGAAAAGCTGTGATTGAGCTCCAGGTCCATTGAAACGAGTTGGTTTAACAAACACAGACAGACTGAAGACAAAGCTGCTGCTGCTCCAGAGGTTTAGTGTCGACTCATCACAGGAACTGGATAATCAGGATTTCCCAAAAGCTGTGGAAGACATGTTGAGACACGAATCAGACTCCATCACCAGACTCCCTTTAAAAAACGCTAAATTATGAGACTCATTGTGTTACCAGACACTTTATAACCATCCTGAAACCCTGTCTATATAATATTGTTACCTGTTTAGGCTTCCTTGTCAATCCGGTAAACATACATGAATATATTTCGCTTTTTGTTGCATCTTGAGCTGCTGTAACAAGTGAATTTCCCTGTTGTGGGATATTAAACCCATTTATACCATGGTCTGGGGGAATACTCGATTCTGATTGGCTGCAGGGTGTCCATTAACCCCTGATATATGGACACCTATTAAGTTGTTCCAGTCAAAGCGACTGTTGTAAATTAATGCACTAGCTGGCGTAACACACAAGCTGCAGAAAGTTCACTTCCCCTCTAAATTTACTGATACGTGAATAATCTCACATTCCGTTCGCTGTTCAACTCTCTACTTCAGGCTGCGGTCACAGTAACGTTACACACGGCCGATCATTTGTTCGTGAAAATCTTGATATTGATTTAGGGACAATGACATGCTGTCACATGCTGTCAAATTATATTTACTGTTTGTCAGCACAATGTTACTGACTTTTAATCTAGCTAGCATAATGTTAGCTTTCTGGCTCATTGCTATGGTCTGTCCTATTTACTGGATGAGTGAACAGCGTCTTTGTTGCATAAGAACCTCACGGGAGAGTAATGATTGTTCCAGGTACTAGTCAAACCCTCAGGCATTACCAGGGAAACTTAGTTATGGCTTGTGAAAAACTTAACATTTTGATTGTAAAACGCATGAAAATATAAATGAATGGTCTTAATTTCTTTTCTTTGGCAAGTGACCATGGTATAATATATAATCAGTGTTGGGGAGTAACAAATTACATGTAACGACGTTACGTAATTTAATTACAAAATGTACGTAATTGCAATACGTTACATTACTGGGAGAAAATATGTAATTAAATTACAGTTGCTTTTGGAAATTCCAATGATTACAACTTAAGTTACATTTGAAAAATCGCCGCCAAAGTTCGGATTTATGAAATAGTTCTTCGCCCCCCTGGATTCATGTTTGTTTTTAGTTTTTTTCATATCAACATCCTCCTTCCAAAACATACTTGATTACGTGATTGGCTCTCTCTGGTCATGTGCCATTCGACTCAACCCACAAACCGTACGACAGCAGTCAGACCAATTTCCACTGGATACGTTTCCGCTGCGTTGCGTCTCCGCCACGCCAGTGGAGCAAATACGTTTCACTTTAGTCAATGTGTAGGGCCCTATAAAATCCGTTTTATTTTTTCCCAAATTCCGTTTTAATTTTTGGGAATTCCGTTAATACCGGGAATCGGGAATCCCGATTTACTCTTATTATACTACCAAAAACAGTGCGTTTTTAATGTAAATGACTAAAATGTACACAAATTAAATAGAAATTACCTTAAATCAATTGAGGTGAAAAACATATTTCCTCAATACTGCACCGTACAGTAAAGTGCATCAAAAACATTTTGACTTCATCATGTCTTTATACATTAGTATATTTTGTGTTTTTATGGGTTTCATTACATAAAAACATGGTCAGCTCTCAGGCAGATCCAGAAAAGCCTCCCAGCCCAGGCAGAGTCAGCTAACAGGGCTGTGGCTAACGGGGCTAGCTAGCTAACAGCAGCTACTGTTAGCAGCAGTTAGCAGTCACTCTGGTGATATGCCAATAATATTTATTTAGACAGGTGCGTTCAGACCGAACGCGATAGACGCGAATGGAGCGGCAACTCTACATTGAAAATCAATGTAAATGGCGCGATGACACGCGATTCAGGCGACGGCGGCGCGAATGGAGCGTCTGGCGCGGCGGGAATGAAGCGTCTGGAGCGTCTGGAGCGTCTGGCACGGCGCGAATGAAGCGTCTGGCGCGGCGCGAATAAAGTTGAAAATATCCAACTTTTCAAGCGGCATCGCGCCGCGACATCCAATCAGTGACGAGTTCAAGCCAACGACGTCACTTCCATCATGTACGGTTGTTTACGGTTGCTCAGGGCAACGGTGGAGGAGATGCTAGTTGTAGCTCACCTCAGACAGATGGACAGGCGCTCCGCAGCTGAGATGGAGCGCCTGTAGTTGGTGTCCAGGCGGGAGATCCTGGCACCGACCCGAGCTAACAGGTCCTCGAACTGGGCTCCAGTCAGCCTGAGCTACCGCTGGAACCGGTCGTCATCCAGACGGAGCTCCTGGAGGAGACAGTGAAATTCCCCCAGCTCCGTGTGTCTCCGGAGGACTTCATGAATCCAGACACAACGGCGGGTGGTTTTCCGGCGTTTCTGGGACTTGTACAGCAGGTACAGTACAGCAACGGTGGTGATATCAGCCATAATAGACGTGGAAAGACAGCGGGTTGAGAAATACTGGTTCAAAAATGAGCGGGCAAGCGGGCAAGCGCGAATGACGCGAATGAAGCGAATGTATTCGCGTCTATCGCGTTTGGTCTGAACGCCCCGGGCGAATACAATCGTCTATCGCGTTTGGAATACAATCGCTTCAGACGCTTAATTCGCGCCGCGCCAGACGCTCCATTCGCGCCGCGTGATCATTTTGGACTATTCGCGTCATTCGCTTCATTCGCGTCATTCGCGCTTGCCCGCAAATAAATAATTGTCTAGATTTATTTCAGTGTAATTTTGGTGGATTTAATTAATGGAATATAAAAAATCTTTTTGAGCCACTTTTCTGTTTTTTGTTTTTTTTTAATTCCTGCACTGCATTATTACAGCCAATGTTGTGCTTGTGCTAATTGTTATACTGTACATACAGTTACAGTTACATACAAATCATACTTAATGCTCATTTCTGATGACGTCTTTCTATTTTACATGACTACAGACGAAAATTAGCTTTTTTGCTAACTCTGGCATATTTACATTTTGAGTGTGAACAGAAAATGATGTGCACTGTCCCTTTTAAATAAACACGCAAATAAAAACTAAAATAACAACATTTTCTCATTCATAAGAAGTCTGTTAAACAGCTGATTACATTTGAACACATGCAATGAAAAGCTGATATAGTAACAGAAACAGAACACAAAGCTGCAGCTCCAGAGGAAATCAGACTCAGCTCATCATGGAAGCTCCACCTCCCAAACACCAGACTCCCTTTAAAAGACGCCACATTTTGAGATTCACAACATACTGTGACTTTTAAACTGACAAACATCATATGTGTGATTCATGACACAACTGAACTGGGATCAAAACATTATTTGTCTCTCTTCATTCACTAACATACAAAGTTTTCCTGAAATAATGTCCCATGAGGGAAACTGAAGGGTTGTGACTTCTGCTCTCTATATAGAACACATGACCTGAAAACACTGTCAAAGCAGTTATGCAACAGTGAAAATGGCTTTAGGCCAAACCACAGGCCGATGATACTACAGTGGGTTTTGGATCTCTACCAGTTCAAACCCGTCAAAAGAAGTACAGACATGAAAACCTGTCTGTCTAATCTCACATGGCATTTATAACAAGCTCCTGCATACAGACCAAATGATGATTAATGAAGAAAATGAACTGATAATGATTCTTATCTTCAGTCAGAGCTCCCAACTAACTTTTTCATTAAGAAGCACCCAATAATACATTTTAATTGATTTCTAGACACCTCATTTATGCTATTGTAAAACAGGAATAAAAGGCGTTTTTTCACTTGTAAATCACAGCTCATACAACAAGAAACTGCGATCACCTTGAATGTTTCATAGGATAATATTTGTTCTAAGGATCTGTGTGCACAGTCTGTGGATGTTGTTACACATTTTGCCAATCCGACCTGCTCCTTTGTGTCTATGGTGCTCTTTGTTCTGCAGCTTCTCATGTGTGTTGAAGTTGCAACAGGGAACTACTCTCTGAGAAAGTACCTCCATTAAAGGTTTTGGAGTAGAAATTCTAACTCAGGACTTCAGTGTTTACGATATTCATGTGAATATTCACACAGAAATATTTTTTTCCCGTAACTAAATAAACAAGCTGTTCTCAGAGGGTCGACAGAGAAACGTCTATAGTAGCTGCTTCTCCCGAATTGCGACGTCAGCTGATCTGTAGTCTACTTCATATCGGAAAAACGTACTCCTAGGCCACTAGTATGGATGAGTTTCACATTAACTTTAACATTCTTGGAAAATACAGTGATTTAGATTCTTGGCAAAAGGCTGAGTTGTCGTCACCGGTCAAGAAAAGAAAAAGAGAGGAAAGCAGAGAAGAGGAAGAAGAGAAACGGCGTCGGTTTGGCGAACTATATTTCTCTGCTGAAAAACACTATGAACGGTAACACATAAATTGTAAAAAGACACACTGTGTCAAGTTTACTTTCGTGTTGGCAAGTAACCGTGTAATAAGCGGGATAATGTATAGAACGCGGTCACTATCTGGAAAATAAGTCCCGACCTTATTTTCCCCGATAGTGCAGACCGCTATTCCCTCACACATACGATACAAAGACAAGAACATGATGAGAGGGCAATTATAAGAATCTAACTCCACATTTTCTTTCCTTGATCTGTCTTTAAATGTATCGATCTCCATGACAACAAGTCAATAAAGTCTGGTTTAATATTAGTTTACAGTCTTAAGCCAAATAACGCCAAATAACAAATAACTGTTGCCATGGTTGCAGGTAACTGTTAAAACAGCTGACAGAAGCACAGCAGGTGATAAAACCAGAAACAATATGAAGCTAACTGTGGACAGTTGGATCACATCTATTTCTGCCTCATCAAACTAAATATGCAAACAAGCTAAATTTGTCTTACTTTGTCTCTATGTGGCGGACCCTGCCACCTCTCTATAATCAAACAGTGTTCTGGGACTTTTCTTCCTCTGAGAACAGCTTCTTTATTCACTAATGGAAAGAAATACACACATTTCTGAGTTTGTTACTATTTCCCAATTAATATTACAAAATAAGTTTGAATTTCTGATATACAAAACTAAACAGTGCTACTTAAGGAAAAGAGACATTTACGTATGTTAATTATGCAGCTTCATTCGATAAACGTAATAATGCTGATTTTACCTTCAACAGGCGTCCAGGAGATTTAAAAGCAACAGGACGACAGACAGGATGAGACCAACTGAGTCGAAGTGAGACACGCTGTGAAACTTGAACCTCACCAGAAGTGACTCACCACAATAAAACTGACACTACGCTCAGTTAGAACCCGCCTACTGATCAGCATTATTCAGATCAGGAGGCGGTCTTACAAGCCTTTTCACTTTCACTGTGTAATATTGTGCCAACATGATGACGAAACCACTCATGTACATGTTCATCAGAGGGGAAGTTGGACTTGTTATAAAAGAGAGACTTCTTTATCGAGCATGTCTGAAAGGTGCTTCTGTAAATCAAGTCAAAAGGCGGAAGTACAGAGACAATCTGTAGAAACATGGTCACGAGTCACAAACAGAGCCAGCTGTTGTTAACATCTGGGAAAACCCGACAAACACTCTTACAGTACAGACTGTGTGTACATTTGTGTCTTCCTGTGTCTCGGATGATCTCGTGTGATTTCGCGGTATTTAAATGTCCGAGTTCTGACATTACGATGATGTCACCATCGGACTAACCAGGGTTATTTACTTATTTATTTATTTATCTGGTCGGTGAAAAGCTTACATAAGCTCGGTATACAAGTGACACTAAAAGCAGTAGATGAGGCTTGGCAGTATCTACAGGGACTTCCTAACATTGACTCGTCTCATGGCAATATAAAGTAATATAGGCTACATTTGTCATTTATCAGTGAAGGGAAATGTCAAACCAGGTGCAGGTCGCTGCTTGCAGTTCAGTTACTACCGTTGATAGTTTATTATCCCGGAAACAGAAATGAGAGTTACCGACAGCAGCAGACACGTGGGAGAGTTATTAAAAGAAATCAAGACTCACCTGTTGGTTCATGATTGGAGGAGTCGGAGTTATTGTTGTTATTGATGCGTTATGCAGGGCGAATATACAGAGAATATAAAACCTCCACATAGAGGATCCATCGTGGGAACACAACTGTACTCCGCTCGCGTTACAGACAGAATACCATTAAAACTGTGTGAAAACAGAAGAGGGACTGTAATAAATCCAGATCATTGTGGTTAAAGTCACATTATTATTAGATCTAAAACTCCGTTCTTCAGCAGAGTGACTTCCGTGAGTGTTGCATCTTCACCGTGTGTGTGTGTGTGTGTGAGAGAGAGAGAGAGAGAGAGAGAGAGAGAGACCCCCCATCAACATCCGTCCACTTTAAGTTAGTTATTAATTGTGATGATGGTGAGACAGTGATGACGGAGCAGCATCTGAGTGTTTAAGTGTATATAAAGACCTGTTGACGGGATAATCAATGAGTAACTAAAGATAGGCTACACTTAGATGGGTATGGGTATATGATCTCATATCAATGGCAGGCCCCTGTATTGAATCAAATCCAAATCACATTGTGGCAGTTGTGAAAATATCTAAAAAAATAAAATTTAAAAAAAAAGACATTCCCGAAATTGTCGACGTTTTTCTTTAAGATGTCGGAAGAATCTCTGTACGATCTTTCCTGACATCATCACTGGAATATTTACATTCTTGTAGTAAAGCCTTTTGGAACACTGGAACAATGTATTTACTGCCTCGAGTTTCCTCTTATGCTAAAAACACAACCTGCTCTTGTGACTGACTGACTGTCTTCCTGTGTTGGCCTCATGCATCTTGCCTAATGCATTTGGTTTTGGTAGACGGGAATTGGCGTGGCCTACACCAAGAGACTCAGTACAATTCAGTGAACACGTTGATATAAGGTTTTTGAATATGCGATAAACTATATGGGAGTTATAAGCTGAAATGTACTTTCCTCGATTATAGCGCCACCTACTGGTGGAAATTCACTGCGACCATAGATTCTAAAAATATGTGGTATGCAAAATGTGTTTGCCAAATTAAATTGCGTTTCCATCCATGTTCTGACAGTGAAAAATGTGATCATTTGGGACAAAAAAATCGTCATTCGAAAAACGATAGGGACCTTGCAGGTTTACCTGCTCGGGTCCTAATAAAATACAATAAAATCAGGGATTTCGGGAGCATAAATTTGAAAACAAAAGAAACAAACAAAAAAAAAAAATTAAACCCATCTTCTCATCTTCAGCCTTTTCCAGTTGATTAGTTGGCAACTTTTTTCGCTCTTATAATCTCTTGTTTGTATCCAGGTGGCGGTCTATCCATGAGAAACAGACTGATCACAGGTGTGTGTGTTGGTGTGCATCAGAGGTGAAGTCTTTTGAATATCTTGGTTCACCTCGTCTGCTTCAGGGTGTGACCAAATTGAAACCTGGAAACATTTGAACTTCCTTCCTTGTTTTGCACCAGAATGTAACGCCTTGTCCTTTATCTAAAGTGTCAGACATGTTATTTCTTCCTGAACATGTTCAGTCAGACCAGACTTGCGTCAGACATGAAAAGGGACAACGTGTAAAGAAAAAATGTTCTCCATGCAGATTGTTCATTGTGATTTTCCGAGTGACTGAACACACAGAAACAGAAGTGTTACATCAAACCAGCTGCATATCCCACACATCACCTGCACTTTTCTTGTACATTTGCATTTTGTTTTCGTCTGTATACTTTGTTATTCATTTATTTATCCAATACTGATTATCACTCCTTCTAGGAAATACACGGGACCATGATTCTTCCTTCAATACAGATGACTTTATTCGCCTTCTTCATTCAAACTACCACAAGTCACCGTCGAACTGCCAAAGCGTACAGTTACAAGACAACATTATAGCTGCCGCGCAGCGATGGGTCTGGTCCGGGATATTTTTTGGGCAAATTTAGGCAATTCTGAGCAACAAACAGGAGAATAGGAAGAAAAGAAAGTTGACAACAACGTTCATTTTTGACCACTTGAGGTTTGAACTCACAACATCTGGAACCAAAGACTGTCATCTATCGCTCTGAGCTAATTGGCAAGTGGCTTTAGAAATTGAGTAAGCCATTCACTGTTGTGCAGATTTGAAACCACTGTTATCAAGACAATCTGAAAAAACACATATTGCAGCATTCCATAAGTGAATAACTGATGTTTAAAAATGCTGCTTGCATTGACTGCAATTATTCACATGACAGCAGAATTCAAAATGTTCTCAAAAATTCATTTTTTTAGGTAAAATTCTGATATTTGTCAAACATCATCTACCATGACTCTAAAAAATGTTCAATTTTTTCATGAACATTGAAGATTTATTTATCTATCTATTTATTTGCAGGTAGGCTATATGTTTACAGTAGTGTTCACAGTGAAACATTTTCATGCACTATAGGCAAATATTGTGGGAGGTCTTCATACGTTTTACAGTTAAAAAAAAAAACAGAGTGATGGACTTCATAATTTTTAATAGGTTTAAATGTACAAAAGTTTCTTTAGTACTGGGGCTACAGTTTGATGAAAGTGTGAAGTTCTAGTGGGTTGATTTGTTATGAATTTTCAAAGTTTTAACTTTAGACGCTTGCTGTAGCGCAACCATCAGGACTATTGGCTTGGGTTTACAGCTGAAGTAATCTGGCATGAGACTGGACCTTTGTGCAAAATTCAGTTAGCTTTCACACATGGTTCAGTCCAAGCTATTTGTTTTTATTTAATTTAGAGGCTTGCTGTGATGCCACCATCAGGACAATTGTCTTGTGTTTCATATTGAGGACATCTGACATTTTGAGCTGTCATCACCCTTGCTGGGTCTCGAAGACACAACCCTTAACACCAAGAACCAGCTCCTAACTCACTGAGCTAATTGGCTGGAAGAGAGACCAAACAAAAATCTGATAATACATAAATTGCATCTTGACAGCATGGAAATGTTGGCGATTTGTTTTTAACTCTAAGTGTTTTGTTTCATAAGAGAAAATCTGATGTTTAAAAATGCCAGTCTTACATTGACTCCAGTTGTTCCCATGAGAGCAGAATTCAAAATGTTCTCAAAAATTCAGTTTTTGAGATAAAATTCTGATATTTGCCAAACTTCAGCAACCATGACTCCAAAATATTCTCAATTTTTTTCAGGAAGATTGAAAATGTATTTAGCAAGAATTTGATAGTATATGTTTACAGTACAGTTTACAGTCAAACATTTTGATGCACTGTAGGCTTAATCTTTGATAAATCAAAAATCCGAGAAACAAGTTTTGTGGAGGACGGTCTGAAGATGCTCTCTAGCAAGTTTGGTGACAATTGAGCAAAAATTGTGGGAGGAGATAGGTTTTATAAGTTTTACAGGTTTTGAAAAAAACTGAGTGATTGACTTCATAATTTGTAATGAGTTTAAGTGGACTAAAGTTTCAGCAGTATTGGGGCTACACTTTGGTGAAAGTTTCAAAACTGTAGCATGTACTGTTGATTTTATAGGTATTTTTAAATTTTTTAAATTTAAACGCTTATTGTGCCCCCCCAGGAGGAATATTGACATGTCCTTGGAATTAAGTCAATCTGGCATGGGGCCGGACATTTCTGTAAAGTTTGGTGAGTTTTCGCCCTTGGGAAGTATGACTTCCTCGGAAGAAAGAAAGAAGAAAGAAAGAAAGAAAGAATTCCTAGGAATACAATAGTGTCCTGGCAGCTTAGCTGCCCGGACCCTAAATAGTCAAAAACAGCCAATTATACCCTGGAATATCGGATTTCACAACAAACCTAAATATCCCTGACGTCCCACCTTCAAACACAGCCTCATTTGGCCATCCATGAAAAAGCTCCTTAACCTCCCAATTTTTTATAGGAATACACTTTTCTTACGGGCACTGCACTAGTAATAATAATAATGATCATAAACAGTTTCTTTATGAGTATTGTTGCACTACACTAACAATTACATGTAGCATTTGTTATTGTTGTTGTTATTGTTTGTTTGCACTGAAGCTCTTTTGGAAACGTCATTTCATTGCACCATGTACTGTGTATATGGCTGGAATGATATAAACCCTCTTGAATCCTTCATTGTTAGTCCACATGATGTCTCTCTTTGTCCTCTCTCTTGTCTGCAGTGATGTCTGCTGGGAAAAAGACACCGACCTTCTATCAGGCAGAGGAGGACGATGACATCACCATCAGATGGAACAGTACCATCAAAACTGACATGTCTCTCACCAACATGCGTTGTTTCCTCCAGTCAAACCCTTTGAAGCTTTTGTATGAAATGGTTAAAAGTGTCGACTTCCCAGAGTCTCAGGATCAACAGTTTGCAGGACGAGTCCAGTGTGACAAAGACGCCCTCAGAGACGGACGGATCAGACTTCATGTGTCCAGACTCAGGACTGAAGACTCTGGAAACTACTGGTGTGATCTGGTCGCTAATTATAACAAGAGCATAAGGAGATAGCTGCTGCAGACCACAGGTGAGCTGAACTCTGCTGCAGTGCAGGATGGAAACATGTTACTGCCACACGGGTCAGACATCAGAATCTAACAGCCTCCTGATTTACACCCACAGAACAGTTTGTCTTGAATGTGACTTCTCGTGGAGAAAACAGAGGACATGAGGAACACAACATCATCACACCAGCGTCAACTGAAGGTAGGTCACCATAGTTACTCATAGAGAAATAATGCATCATGGGAAACTGGTGCCAAATCTGATTTTGAAGACTCAGCCAACACCTGCAACTGCAAAAACTCCTGAACTCGCTGCACCTGATTGGACGGACACCACTTGTGGGTTGTCTGCTATGGCTTTATGGCTGACTTTAAACCGCACCAACATGGGGGCTCATTTGGAAAGTTCCTCTTATATTATAAAAACAGCTCAGCGAAATGTGTTTCTGAAGACACTGATGCCATGCAGGTGTCAAATCTGTCGTCATTGCAACTTGCAAATGGTTAGTTTTTAGGATTTCCGCAGGCGGCAAGTCGCACTGGATGCATCTGAAAACCTGTAAAAACTTCAAAGGGACCTTGCAGGTTTACCTGCTCGCGCCCTAATAAAATGCAATTAAATCAGGGATTTCGGGAGCATAAATAACAAATTAAAAAAAACATTAAACCCATCTTCTCATCTTCAGCTTTTTCCAGTTGATTAATTACCAACATTTTTAAGTGGTTTACTCCAGTTTCAGTCGCTCTTATCATCTCTTGTTTGATTGGTATCCAGGTGGCGGTCTATCCATGAGAAACAGACTGATCACAGATGTGTGTGTCGGTGTGTTTTTAATGATCCTGCTGGTTGTTGGAGCCATATATGTATATTGGAGACACAAGCATCAAAAACAAGAAGTATGTGAGAGGCTTTAATTAATAATTTTTGGGTATTTTCTTAATGTTTGAGTTCTGGAAACAAAACATACAATTTTTGTCAGACAGTTGACTGATTCATCGTTTTCTTTTTCAACTGTTCACCCAGATGAAAAAGCAACCTGTTACAGGTGCCTTGCTCGAAGGCAACTGATGTTAGCGAGGTTGTGAACACTACAAGCTTGGATCTTATCAGTTAGTCCAAGGACTCGAACCAGCAACCGGAGGGAGGACGGATGGAAAGTCTGTTGCTTGCTTCGAGCTGAAGATGAACTTTGACCCTGTTGCTTAAAAATCTTTTGACCATGTGACGTCTGGAGACCTTTAACACCGGATTTCATTACCTCAAACTTCAACCTAGTGGGATTTCCATCTCATGCATTGCATCAGAGGTGAACTCATTTGAATATCTTTGTTCCCCTCGTCTGCTGCAGGCAGTGACGAATTTTCAACCTGGATAAATTCAAATTTTCTTCCTTGTTTTGCACCAGAATCTAACGCCTCGTTCTTTGTTTACAGTCAGGCTTTAAACTGAGTGTCAGACATTTTCTTTCTTCCTGAACATGTTCAATCAAGACATGAAAGAGAACAGCGTGTAAAGAAAAAATCATCTCCATGCAGGTTGTTTGTTGTGTTTTTCCCAGTGACTGAACCCAATGAAATAGAAGTGTTACATCTGAAGCCAGCTGCAGATCCCACACATCACCGGTTAAATACATTTTCTCAGTTTTGATGTCACTTTTAGAATTGCATCTGCAGTTTTCTTGCAAGTGTGAGTTTTAATTTCATGTAAAGAGATTCTGTATCAGCTGATGTTAAAGTGTTCTCCGCTCCATCACACAGAGGCTGTAAAAGCGTGTGCCGGGCAAATGTGACTTCATTATAATTTTGTAACTCTGTTTTGTTTCATAGCAGAACAACTTCATGTCCATTTGGACTTTTGGGGTTGTATACGTGATGTGTTCATTGTGTTGTGTTGTGTGTAGACATCAGTATAGTTGTGGTGTTTGAATATTAGATGTTAAAGGCTGCCTGCTTTGTTACCATGAATGTCCATACCAGGTTTGTGTGTTTTGTACATTTGAATTCCTTTTTCTTCTGTAGAATTTGTTATTTATTTATTTATCAGTGATTTAAACTCTCTTGAAAACAACATTGCACTTTCTTTGACTGACTTTTAGACAGAAAGGTAAAAGATCAAGGCTTTTTTTTGACAAATTGCCAAATAAAACCATTTTTTTAGGATTACAGTGTGTTTGCATCATGTGTGATCTGGCCTGTGACTTGTGTATCTGTGGTGAAGTTCAGTTTCTCCAACAGCTGCTTACTTCATCTTTGGTCTTTTTTTTTTTGCTCCATGAAACTCATCATCTTTGACTTCTTGCAAACAGATTCATACAGTGTTTTGTTTGGACACCACTGTAGATAATTCACTTTACAGGAAACCCCTCACCCCCATGCCGATGAAAATCAAGATGAAGTTTCCACAAAACATTTCTAGAGCTTCACAATACCCCAGCTTCACAGCATTCTTCTAAACAACAGAAGTAAAACAGAAAAAAATAACCTAAAAGAACATAACATATCGAACACACAGCTCATCCAGGCTAGTCACTTAGATCAGGCTGGACCAGCTGAATGGAGCCATTTTATGTTTTTCCTTTGGTTGTTTTTCCACAAGGTTTCATAAAGGGTCCCCGTCTGCTTCAGCTTTTCAGATTTGTTTTGCTGTGAAGTCCCAGAAATGTTTTGTGGACTTACAAAACTTCACCTAACTTCCATCAGCATGAGGGTGAAGAGATCATGAGTGAATTTTCATTTTTGGGTGAACTGTTTCTTTAATACTCTGGTTAACATATCTTCTCACCTATAAGCAACGGTTTACACCTTCAAGCTCATCCCCTGGGTCAGAATCTGAGGGGTTTTCACCTGCGCAATGATTCACTGGAAAGACCCTTTTCCAGGATGGTTTATATGACATGTTCTGTTTCATAAAGCCTTAAAGTGAAATAAGAGACTTTGGGGAATTATATTTATTTACTTCTCCATACTGATGATACTGATGTGCTGCATCGTAGGCAGCTGTACTGGTTTCAGGTTCTTGAAGACGTTTCAGTTCTCACCTAAGAGGCTTCTTCAGTTCTAACTAACTGGAGGGGAGTTGCAGGCTTTTAAACCCTGTGTGGGAGTGTCCTTACAGAGTCGTTAGGGCAATTTGTGGGTTGTTGGTCCAACCGGCCCAGATGTGAGTGGTTGTTAAGTAGTGCTGTAACGTTCACGAACGAACTGATTCTATTGAACGGCTTGTTAACATGAACGATGGGAACCGAGTCGCAGCTGGGAACCGTTCTTTTTTTTTTATATATCACTATGTGTTAAGGTCACGGTGTCGCATGAATAACAAATCATGGTAGCTTTACACACATCTCTCTATAAAAGCAAGGAATCTCTGTCTGTCTGTCTGTCTGTGTGTGTGTGTGTTCCTCAAATATCTCTGCGGATCAGGATCAGACTGACCTGAGACTTTCAACATGGCTGCTGCGTGGTTCAAGGGTGTGCAACGTCGCATTTGTTTGGACTACAATGATACCGTGAATAAATTATTTCAGAAATGTTTTACGAATTCAGTGAGCATTGTCCACCGGAGCCACCATAGTCACGTGCGCACCAGCCAATCACTGCAGAGCCCACCCCGACCCCCCACCTTAAGAAACAAGCGGATTTATACCTGCAGCGGCGCGATCTGGACCGGGATTTTGCTGGCGGTTCGGTCTCGTTCTGTTCTGTGCATCTAAACTGGCTGTTGTGGATTAATGAGACTAAACGAGTCCGGACCGAGTCTGTTCGTGCCTGAGGAGATCCGGACACGCGCGGACAACAAAGTGGAATCGGAATCTGTGGATGTTCGTGTGTAGCTAGCTGCTAGCCGCTAGCCCGCCCACACGGCCCACCTCCCGAGGCGACAGACCGGACCCACTGGCACGTCCAAAACTGGACTTAGGGTAAATAATGTCCGCCACGCTTTTTCGCGAACATTGCCAACACGTTTGCTTTGTGTCTGGTGCAGGAAGAAACGGTAAAAACAGGCTTTTGTCACGAAAGTGTCCAAGCAGCAAGTTTGGTTGTTGAGGAACAGGAAGTTGTGGGAGGGACGTAGGCAGATAAATGACAGGCAACGACGGTCGGTGTAGAGACAGCGATATTGAGAATTAAGAGATTTGTGACATTTAGCGTGTTTGGAGTGTGTAGTTAGTGTGTTATGTAGTGTATGTTGGGGTAGTATGTTTAGTGTGTAGTGGAGTCGTTTTTTTGTTTAATGAGTCAAAACAATGAGGGGACGGCTGAACGAGCATTGCCTGCATTTAAATGTAAATACTGACATATAACTTTGTACATTTTTTAAATGTATGCACAAATTTAGCAAACAACAATTTATATTTGCATTATAAGTGATAAAAAATGGTTTGTTAAACATATTTGTGGTTTTCACAGTAAAAAAATCTAATCTCTTTTGTGATTTTAGGTCCATTGTGTTAATACAGTATGTCAAAATTGAAAAAATAACTGTACAGTCACATGTGAGGTTGTGCTGAAAATAATGACACCAAGTAAATATTTTTTAAGGTGAAATATAATGGCAAAATAAAAAATAGTCAAAAACAGCCAATTATACCCTGAAATGTCGGATTTCACAACAAACCTAAATATCCCTGACACCCCACCTTCAAACACAGCCTCATTTGGCCATCCATGAAAAAGCTGCTTAACCTCCCACTTTTTTATAGTAAAACATTTTTCTTACGGGCACTGCACTGGTACAAAGGGTAAATCCAAAATAGTGATGTCACTCTCAAAGCAGAGGAATCTTTACAATGAATCCAGATCAGACTTTAAAATCTAGTACACACATGTCAAATGAGGTTATAATCAATATTTCAGAATAACTCAAACTCAGATATTGGTGGGATATCTAATTTTGTATTATTTTGTTCCAAATCTCACCCCATCATACCTCCCAGTGATTATTTCCAAGATAAAATGAGTTACCACCAGGCTGGCTTCTTAAAACTTAATAAATATAAAAATCAGTCAAATTAGCTAGTATTTTGAAAGGCTCTTTAAAAGGAACGGCTCACAAAGATCCGGCTCCCCTCAAAGAGCCATAAAACCCATCTCTACTGTTAAGCTATCTGGGGAGACCATTCACACCTGGACACTCCCACACAGAGTTTAAAAAGCCTGCAAACTTGTCTATTAGTTAGAACTGAAGAAGCCTCTTGGATGAGGCATGAAACATCTCACAAACTGAAACAAGTCTAATTGCCTACAAGACAGCACCAAGATTTACCAGGAACTGGTTGACTGAGAACCTACATCAACATGTTGATGAGGTTAAATGACAAAACGTCTAATTTCTCTGTGGTTTTTTGTGCAGATCAGAGTTGAAGAGTTTCGTAGGGGAAGTACCCTTTTGAAACTCAGAGTCTGGATCTTGTAGTCTGTCTGTGAGTGGGTGTTTCCCACCACAAATGTTTGTCAAGACAAATCTCAGTATTCATCTGAACGTTTCTTTATTTCATGCATGTGCAGCCTTGCAGACTTGAATTTTTAACTTAGGACTCTGCTTCACTTCACTTGAGACTTGGACCAAATGAGTCACATTACACATTATTTCCATAAAATGTATTTGAGGCTGATGATTCACACTAATATTAGAAGACAGTTCCTCATCTAGTGTCTTGTGGGCCAATAGTAGTCACAGAGACAAGAATTTTTTTTTAAGTACCAGATGTTTTCTCTCAACATGATGGCTACTGTAGTTTAATATATAATGTTTACATTCAAAAACCAAAACCATAGAGAAACACATAAAGCATCACATTGGAAGAGGACCTCTCCAGCATTTCATTTTTTTTGTTTTGTACCCTTAAACATCTTTATGAACTGTTGTGTCTGCGCTATCAGTCTATATAATGACCTCAAATTAAATGGTGCATTTTTTGGTATTGATTTGAATGTTCAGGATATCATGTATCTGATTGTTATTAACAATAATTCACAACATTTTGAGAACATTTTGCACAACAGCAGACAGCAATCTTGAACACCAACATATTTTAGGTCAAAGCAGCTGTATTAACTAGAGTCAACAACAGCTAAGAGATGAAGATGGAGACAAAGTCCCAAGACTTCCTTAGAAAATTGCAGAATTGTGTGAGTTGTTGAGTTAGGAGACACTTTTCATACACTGTGAAGCGCTGTCAATGACGAATTCATAATCATTTGGACCTTCTTGTAAATTCGGCATATGTTATAAGCTCGTTTTAGGGGGTGCTGCAGCCCTCTCGGCACCCTTGGTTCACGCATTCATGGCATTATTCAGTTCAAAAAATAATATGTTGTTTATTTTTCATGTATATTTTTGTATCTGCATTTTTTGTATTTGGATCATTTGTTGTTATTTAAGTGGTTTGCTAAATAAATAAAATGAAATGAAAATATATATTTTCGGTTTTTTTTCCGCCGTCTCCGCTTGACGTGACGTCACGCGGCTGCCGGAAACAGATCGGCCATCTTCGATCACGTGATCTCCGGGCAAAAAAAAACCAAAACACACGGCTAGCTCGCAACTACAAACTAAATTACCATGTCTAGCATACATATTAACCGGTGAATTAGCTAATCACACGGGAAACTAATGTTGGTCGGCTAAAAAAGCAACATGAATCTAAGAGGACTGTTTCAGGATTTCAATCCCAGGTAACGTTAGCTATCATACGACTTTAGCTCACTATGTAGCTAGTTAGCACTACTTGGCTGGGCGGCGTTTGTTGCGCTGCCGTACGAAAACATTCAGAAAAATGTGTTTTATACTTTTTGAAATTACGTACACTTATTCCAGACATTGTAAACTGTCGGTTAACTGTGATAACAATACGTTAGTTAAAGCTGCAAACGCGTATTTGGCCAAACGAGGCCCGGCTAACATGCTAACGAATGTAACGTCAGTGATTTGCTTGTTATTAGAGAGAAACGGTTATTTTAGTCATGTAGCGAATTCCTAACGCATGTTTTCAGCAGTACTGCTCAGCTTAACGTGTTTTTCTTGGTAGAGCAGGCATTTATAGTGTCGCTATGAGCTGCCCGGGTTAATAACCTGATTTAACATCTCACTAATTCAGGGGCAAACTTCAGAAAAAAATAAAGTAGGAAAAATAAGACATGTCATGGTCCATGGGTGGGAGCCAAAATGGCAGCTTGGTAATTAGCCAGAAGTTGGACCGTTAAAAGTACAAAAAAAGGGTGTCAGGCTGTGCTGAGATAAGTATAATGTGGGTATGTTGGTGTGAAGGATGATGTCAGTGTGGTGACAGTCATGGTGTTGTTGAGGGACTATCAGCTGTTCTGGCCAGAAACACTTCCCTCGTTTACTTTAATTAGATTTGCTGCCATCATCATAACTTACAAGTTTCTCTAGGTATTATGTTAGCCTATGTTTTCTAACATTTTGACACATGTTTAACCGCAAGTACATGCAGTTGATCGATATTATCGGCTGATGTCAACCTATGACACATATTGGTGTGTTTGTTGCTCAATATGTGCCACTATGAAAACTTTTTTTACAGAGAATAATGCTTGTTGTAATTTATAATTATGAAATTCCCAGCCTAGGTATCTATTTCAGTGCCCTGATCTCATTTTGGACAATATAATTAATTGTTACACTTTCAATTATCCTGCAGATGTCGTATATCTTTGTCACAAGCATTTGATATTCATATTCGAGGGATCGTTGTTTTCATATATTCTGAAAATATTGGCCGATACATCGATACCAGAAGTTTCTTACTCCCTAATATCAGATTAGGCTTCGGGCCCAGTAATCTTGTATTGTTCAGGCTCTACTCACCAGGGTTTGTGTGGCTGTAAATCCTTAAAAAAGGCTTGCATTTAATGTGTTTTCAAGGTTTGGAAAGTGCTTGGATTTTGGATAATGTGCTTGAAATTAAAAAGGCATCACTTTAATAATGAATTGTCTGTAATGGCTCATAATATACGATGCTAATTCTACTAATTTCCTTTAATTTGTCACCCCTCTGTAATGAATGTTATCACAGGGCATACTTCTTGTTATTTATATCACATTAACATCTGATTTAATGTGAATACGTAAATATATTACTAACAAAGATCTAGAAAGGCGTCTTTGGTGTCAGCTGTGAACATTTCTCTCCATCTCTTGTTGCAGTAAGTTCCTGATCTACTCGTGTCTGCTGCTGTTCTCCGTGCTGCTGTCCTTGAGGCTGGATGGAGTCATCCAGTGGAGCTACTGGGCCGTGTTCACCCCGATATGGCTGTGGAAGCTGCTGGTCATTATCGGGGCCTCTGTGGGCACCGGAGTGTGGGCGCACAACCCCCAGTACAGGTAGACTCTCTCACACACTTGTAGCTTTGTGTTCATGGTTTGTTTCTTCTAAATCGTGATCATGGGGAACGTTAGTGTCAGTGTGGAGGAACTTCCTAATGTTTTTATTCTCCTGTATTGTCCGTCAGGGCCGAGGGGGAGACATGTGTGGAGTTCAAAGCCATGCTGATCGCAGTGGGGCTCCACGTCCTGTTGCTGATGTTCGAGGTGTTGGTGTGCGACCGCGTGGCGAGAGGAAACTACTTCTGGCTGCTCGTCTTCATGCCGCTCTTCTTCGTGTCGCCCGTCTCTGTAGCAGCCTGCGTCTGGGGCTTCAGACACGACCGCTCCCTCGAGGTACGGAGGTTAAATCAGCGCGAGGAAATCGATACAAAACCACTCAAAGTCTTGTAACTGTGTAGTGTGTCTGTCTGTGTGTTTGAAGAGGCTTCATTTGTGCCCTCAAAAGGACAGATTATTTTTCTTTTTAGATTAATGGCTGGTTTGGTTTGCTACTGTGTTGTTGCATCACTGGAATCTTTACCATGACTACACTATCTTGAAAAAAAAACAATATTATTTGATAACATTTTTGTTAATATGGGGAAAATTGACACAACAGTGAAGGTTTAGGTTATGGTAGATTTCTTTAAAAAGATAAATTTAACATGACAAGTAGCAGAGAACAGCAGAAAGGCTGTTAAACATTAAATATCAAACTTTATTGGAAACATTGTTTTTTCTCTGTAGAATAGGCCTTTAAAAATCAAACTGTATGTTAGTCACTCGCTATCAGAGAGAAGGCAGAGTGAGCTGGTGCTGATGTTTTGATACTGCAGGAAATTAATATTGAAATATGTTTCAATTATTCAGTTTTGATGTATGGATGTATTTGTTAAAAGTGAACACAGTCCTGATCTCCTCTCCTCCTCCTCCTCCTCAGCTGGAGGTGTTGTGTTCGGTGAACATTCTTCAGTTCATCTTCATCGCTCTGAGGCTGGACAGGATCATCAACTGGCCGTGGCTGGTGAGAATCAGATCTTTAGATGGATTCTTCAGTCACGCATCAACACGTCTGATCACACTGTCCTCCTCTTCCTCTTCCTCTTCCTCTTCCTCTTCCTCTTCAGGTGGTGTGTGTCCCTCTGTGGATCCTCATGTCCTTCCTGTGCCTTGTCGTCCTCTACTACATCATCTGGTCCGTCCTCTTCCTCCGCTCCATCGACATCATCGCCGAGCAGCGGCGGACTCACATCACCATGGCGATCAGCTGGATGACCATCGTGGTGCCGCTGCTCACCTTTGAGGTGAGTTTAGACTGCGAACACGTTCATCTGTTGCATCATGAGAGCTGTGACACAGTGATTAGTGTAGAAAGTAGGCAACTTATTGTTTTGTTTTGGGTGTTTAATTCTCCAAAAGACGACCGTATTTCTAGATTAGATCAGATTATTTAGTGTTTGGACGGAGTTAATTATTGGAGGAGATTTAGAGGACGATCAGTCCAAAGATAAATCCACTGAGCCACCAGAAACATTCATTAATTAAAGAAATGTCCAAAGCGTACTGGACATTTAGGCAACAAACATGTCAGTGACTGTAAAACGTTAAACCAAAGTTTGTTGCCTAAACCAATGTGCGCCACTACACTTTTGATATTCCGAAAGTCTCTCTTGATACTGGATAACCCTGCTGAGAGCAAAGAACAGGCTGTCAACCCTCTTAATTTAGTAATTAAGTCCACACATACTAATGAATCTCAATTATAATGCCTTTGTCTTGGCAAATTGAAAAAGAGTTGCATTTAAAGGAAGTTAATGGGATAAAGAATTGAGCCTGTGCTGCCCTCTAGTGGCCTAATATGTGCACAGCTCCTTTATAAGAAATGAATGAAATGCAGTTCTTTAATGTTTCAGTCCATCTTCAGTTCATTTAATAAAAGGAAAATAAACATAAGACTGCACATAATTGTCAAAATATAAATTGTAATAATAATCCTTCTGTTTCTCTTATATTTTATAGAAACATATTGTCAGAAAATGATTTGAAATAAGCTCTTTTCTTCATTCAATCCTTCATTTTTTCAGCCGTAACGATCCAGTTTTATCTTCTGTATTGTCAAAGCCAGCATTCTTCATCTCTGATGATTCATAGATACACTTTTTCCTCCCTCTGACTTCCTTCAGATCCTCCTGGTGCACAAGCTGGACGGCCACAACAGTCTGAGCTACGTGTGTGTGTTCGTGCCTCTGTGGCTCTCGCTGCTCACGCTCATGGCGACCACGTTCGGTCAGAAGGGAGGAAACCACTGTGAGTATCTACAGGCTGTGTGTTCGTACTCAGCACTGATTAAAAAGGTTATTTTTCTGTCTTGTTGTTGGCGAGTAAAGATCTGATCCTCCTCTGATCTTCCCGCAGGGTGGTTCGGCATCCGTAAGGACTTCTGCCACTTCCTGTTGGAGCTCCTCCCCTTCCTGCGGGAATACGGCAACGTGTCCTACGACCTCCAGCGCAGCGAGGACCCCGAGGCGGTCGATGACCTGCCCGTCCCCGAGCCGCCGCCGAAGATCGCCCCCATGTTCCACAAGAAGACGGGCGTGGTGATCACGCAGAGTCCGGGGAAGTACTTCGTCCCGCCTCCTAAACTCTGCATCGACATGCCCGACTAACCGCTCAGAGCGGACGAGGCTGGGACTGACGACGGGTGCGTTCCAGTCATGAAGCCACAACAGCAGAGGGCACTGTTTGGATTTTATCTGCTGTCCTGAAGGATTCAAGTCCCTTCACCTTGAACTCAGCACCAGTGGTTCTGGTGTCATTATGGTGATAAGTGGATCCAGAATCCTGTCGTTGGTTTCACCGGCTGTCTCGACTCCCTGCCTGACTCTGTCCAGGATTCAATCCTGGAACCAAAATAAAAAACAGGACCGCTTCGTTTTTTTTCACCTGCAGGTGAAGTCTCACTGTGTTACTCACTCCTGATTTTACCCATTGTGAAGACGGACGTTTTGGGGCAAACTGACCACAGAAGTGTCTCGAATGAGACGTGAAGATTTGACGCGTCGTCGCTGAATGAAAGATGACGCTCGCCTTGCTTTTTGTGATGGGGACCATTGGAGAGACTCGAGCTCGGATTTGGGATCAGTTTACTCTCGTTGCTCCTGTTCTCACTTTTTACCGTGCACGAGCCAGTCGCCAAAATACATGTTGGCCTGTTTTGTCTCTGCAGAACATGGATACGTTAAATTTGTACGTTGTATTCGTTTAATGTCGACGTTTCTACAATACGTATCATTACGTGACAGCTAGACGAGACCCGCGATTACACCTCTTTATAACTGACATTTAAAACCAAAATATGGTGTTTTCGCCAACCTTAAGTAAAGCATTGTCCCACCATAAGAATTGAAGGATGTTGGGACATTTTCCAGCTGGTTTTGTCAAGAACAAACTGTGTTTGTTGTCACAAAACTGGATGTTTTTAACGTTAAGTCAAAATAATTTCCAGCCATTTCTGTTGCGATAAATCTGGATGTTTTTAACGAGGTGGCAGGATGTTTTCAAGCTGTTGTCACAACAAAACAAGATATTCTAAAGAGGATTCAGGATTCTTTTCCAGCCATATTTATCTAGACAAAACTGGAGATGTTTAACGCGACGTCGAGACATTTTCCAGCTACTTTTGTTGGGACAAAACCAAATCATTTTGTTTCTTTCTCAAAAACAAAAACATGATCTTTTCCTGAACCTAACCACTTAAGAACAGCGTTGACACAACATAAAAATTAAACATATGAGGCGTACATTTTAAACATCCGTGGTCTGCAGGAATGTACAGTGCTGACATTTATTCTGACGACTGTGTTGCCGTGCAGGTGGAGCAAACAAGAGGAGGTGGAGTTAAAGGAAGGGTACAGATTTATTTCAGTCTGTCTTAGAACAAAACAATACTCACATACAGACTGAAAGAATAAATGAGATCCAAAGCTGAAGTGAGGCTTCAGCGTTGGTGCTTTAAGCACGAAATTGCCTCCTTCCATGTTCAGCTGAGTTGAAAATAAGACAGAGGGAACTTTGTACTTAAAACACTTGTACTTCTGAAGCTGTAGATGAACGTTCACGTGACTTTTTGCACAGATCTAGAATCGTTGGACTTTGAGTGCACATGCAGTGTGTGAGTGTTGTTTTTAAGACAGACCTGAAAAGAACCGAAGCCTTCCCTTTTTAAAGGAGAACAATGGAAATGGCACTTTGTTAACCTGTCTGACTCGTCAGCTTTTATATTCCTTTTGTCGTTTTGTTGTTTTTGTAAATAACAGAAGTTGTCGAGTTGGGGACCAGAGTGGAAGCTCAGAGGCAGAGCTGAGGGGGGAAAAGATTATTCTCAAACAATCACACACTTCTGTTTTCAGAGTTTCATCTGTGCAGAAGTCTGCAAATTAAAACCAGGACTGTTTGTTTTGGTTGTAGAAAACCGGACAGTCCTCTGCTGTGTCTGAAGATCTTTACAATATTGGCTTTAAGAGGTTGAAACAATTCAAATCCTTTTTTTTTTTTTATCCACATCTGTGAGTAGACAGTTTAACTCATGTTCTCTTTTTGTCTGCACGTCACCAGATTTCCTCCAAAAGCAAAAAAAAGAAACAATCACCCGTCTCTCCTCTCGTTGTGTCTGATTTCTGGATGCTGCGTGTACATTTTTTCTACATATTGTCCCTTTTTTTTCCATTAAATTGGTCTGATTTACTCACAACTCTCCCTTTTTATGCTGTAAGTAGAACATCATGAGTTTCTGCTGCCAGACATCCTCACTGTGTGTCCATTTATTTATTTTAGAATTAAACTGACACAAGAATCAAAACAATAACTGCACCGTGTCGTTATGTCACATCTGTTGAACGCTGAACCTGATTCATGTTTGTCAAGTAACTCAGTTTCACACGTTCCTGCAAACATGTTTGGTTCACTAGACGTCTTTGACGCAATACTACTGGATGTTTTTAACAAGATGCGGGGAACAAGGTTGGATATCTTTAACGAGAAGTCACGAAGATTTCCAGCCATTTGACAAGTCAGGGCAATTTCCTGCCATGTTTGTTGCAACAAGTACAGATATTTTTAACGACATGTCAGGACGATATCCAGCCGTTTTACATGAAACTAAACCGGATGTTTTTAACGAGTTGTATGAATAATTTCCAGCTATTTCCATCTTGACAAAGTTGAATATTTTAAGGGAAAATCTGAGCAATTTCCAGCTCTTTGTCAAGACAAAACCTGATATTTTTTGACGAGAAATTGGGGAAAATTTCCAGCCATGTTTATTGAAACAAATACGGATTATTTATAAGGACATGTCAGGACGATGTCCAGCCGTGTTTGTTACGACGACACCGGATGTTTTTAACAAGAAATGGGAACAATTTCCAACCATCTTTGACCTTACAAAGTTGGATATCTTTAAGGGTAAATCAAGGCCATTTCCAGCTCTTCGACAAGAAAAAAAATAAATATTTTTGACCAGAAGTCGAGACACATCCAGCCATCTTTGTTGCAACAAAACTGTTTGTTTTTAACGAGTCGTATGAATAATTTCCAGCTATTTCCATCTTGACAAAGTTGAATATTTTAAGGGAAAATCGAGCAATTTACAGCTCTTTGTCAAGACAAAATTTCCAGCCATGTTTATTGCAACAAATACGGATATTTTTAAGGACATGTCAGGACGATGTCCAGCCGTGTTTGTTACAACAACACCGGATGTTTTTAACAAGAAGTTAGAACAATTTCCAGGCGTCTTTGTTGTGACAAAGTTGGATATCTCGAACAAGACGTTGGGATGATTTCCAACCATCTTTGTCGTAACAAATCCAGATATCTTTAAGGGTAAATCAGGGCAATTTTTCCAGCTCTTCGACAAGAAAAAAAATAAAAAATTTGACTTGAAGTCGAGACACATCCAGCTGTCTTTGTTGCAACAAAACCGGATGTTTTTAACGAGTCGTGGGAACATTTTGCAGCCCTCATCGTCGTGACAAAGTTGGGCAGATTTCCGTGAAAACGTTTGTGATGATCGTTTATGAACCTTTACCAAGTGTTTTATATGCTTATGAACCTAACCAAAGCTGAAAAATGTGTATTCTGCTGCAGTACAGAAGGATTTGTTGCCAAAATTGGAGTTAATCAAATTATAAAAACACTCAATTTAGTGTTATTTGTAAAACAGCTACCAGCTCGTCAGAATGGAGAATCATTAATAGTTAGTTTGCATCAAAACTACAGAATACTATCCAAAATAAACTTTATTGATGCAGCGTCAGGATACATCTGTTGTATTTTACAAGATATAGCAGCACCTTTACACAAACAAACATGTAGATTAACATCCTCAAATTCATTCTCTTCAAGTAAAGTAGGAACAGTATGAAGCAGTAAACGTGTTGACAGAACGAGGTGAGTGAGCATCCGTCTATGAGACAGAAAATAAGTAAATGATGACGGTTCATCTACGTCAGCGCTCCTTCAGTACAGTAGAGCTGATAGACTGTTCTGCTCAGAGCCGGGCCCAGGTTTCTGAAGAGCAAAGACAGGAAATCAAACTTTATTTATAATCATTTAACTAGACATAAACATTTTGTTTCTTTTCTCAAACTCTTGAGAAAAGGATCTCGTTATCTCTGGAAAACAGCATTTGTTATTCCATGAAATTGAACTTGTTACTCAGGAAAATGGAGGAATAATATGTTTGACTCATGGCTGTAAACTTCAACTTCATCACTGGAACTTTATTAAAGTGAGTCAAACTTCCTTCTACAAACCTTTTGAGCTTCCCGTATCGGATGGAGGAGAGAAGTTTCTCTTTCTCTGCTTCACTCACACACCGTTTATACGCTGTCAGAAGACTGAGAGAGAACAGAGAGGCAATAAGGTTTAAATATAACGTTGACATTTCCTGAGATTTAGTCACAAATTTACAAAAAAAAAAAAAGAAAGTATATTCTCAGAGATTAACGCTGTAAATTTACAAGATAAAAACTGAAATATCCTGTGAGATTAAAGCGGAAAATATTTACAAGAAAAAGAAAGAAACGAGATTAAAGGCATGAATTCATGAGAAAAAACCCAGGACATGAATTATGTGTTACGTTGTGTTTTAACTTCATAAAAGGCAGTTTTTGTTGTAAAAGTACGACTTTGATTTAAGAAACTGAGTGTTCCCTCTGATATTTCATTCATTCTCTGCCGTGTGTGTCGCAACACATACAGATGTTTTTAACCAGCTGTCAGGACACATCAGCCATCTTTGTTGCAACAAAACCAGATGTTTTTAAAAGAGTCGTAGGAACAATTTCCAGCCGTCTTTGTCGTGACAATGTTGGAGATCTTTAACGAGAAGTTGGGATTCTTCCAGACGTAATTAATGTTTTTATTAACCTACAACAGCCGTGATACTCCGTCCTACATCTCTACTTGTGCTCTGTTGCACCGGAGCAAAGACATTTAAAAGCTACCAGGCAAAAAGAGAGATAATGGGTAATAATACCTGCTGAGAGGGTGAAATATCTACATACCTGTGTGGAGTGTTGTAGTGCTCCAGTATAGCAGCCGCCTTGTCTCCAGACAAACCGCTGATCTGCATCAGCTGTCTGGCAAACACTTCTCTGACCGTCTGACACTAACGAGGAGGAGAGGGAGACTCGTTTATATGTCTACAGACACACTTCACTTAAAGAAAAGAGGTCTTGCAGTCTTGGTGATGGTTCGTACACTCACCTTGTTTTTGACGGCTCCGTGGTTGAACTCAGCGAAAGAGATGAGCGAGCAGGACGGACTCTCTCGCTCCTCCTCATCACTCCCTCCGTCACCCTCCAGCTCTCTGGAGCGACACATCAGCGTGCAGTTCTGGAAAATAAGAAGATTAAAGAGGATTAAAAGTGTAAAACATGCCTCACAGTTGAGTGATTTACAGATGTTTTCTTTGACCCCATAGATAAGTTGGAGAGAACTCTGGAATTTCTGGACCAATGAGTTCTGGGCGTGCGTCACCTGGTACAGTTTCGTCAGGTATCGCGTCATGACGGTGAGGTAGGCCGCCGACTCCCTCACATCCTGGACTCTCTTCACGAAGAAGCCGTCGACAACCTGACACAGAAAAAACGCACAAATTCAATCGCATCAGCAAACCATCACCTGAAACAACTTGTTTGCTTAGTTTTTAAACAACTAACTTTTAGTTTTGTTTTGAGGTTGTTTGGAAAAAATGTGAATAATAAGGAAGGAAGGAAAAGAAAAAGATCACAGATCACTAAAACTTGCCGAGTTTTTACCACAAAATACAAAAAGTGGTCAGTTTTAAAGAACAGAAGTTGCCCTTAAATTAAATAAAAAATCCTAAATGAAAACACAAAGACAACAAATAACATATCAAACATCAGCAAAGAAAAAAATAGGCTGAAATATACATAACATTTACAGAACAATTAAGTAGTAACTTCATTTAAATTAGCACAGAGTTTACAAAACACTGTGTGTGTGTGTGTGTGTCCTCCACCTGTGTGTTGATGATGGCCTGCTGCAGCGTACTTTCAGGTAAACTCAGGTGGGAGGCGGCCGTCCCACACTCCTCCACCAGGTAGACGGGCCTGCGGAGACCACACCTCTTCAGTCGGAACTGACGGGAGGAAAGAGAGAACAAAAGTTAAAGTTGGATATAAACAGTGAGACGACACATGAGAAGACACACTGAACAGGAATAATGTGATAAATGTTTTGTTGAGAATCAATACAGCAGAAATGCTTGTTAGCTTTTTGAGATGAGGAAGACAAACGGAGGAAAAACTTTTGGCTATTTTGTCAGATAAATAACGATAAGTCATCGTGTAGAGCTCTAGTAAAAATGCTCCACCTTCTGTTCCCTGAAGCGTCCGTCGATGATGCTGCCGCAGAGGTCGTCCATCCTCTTCCTCTCGATGACGTAATCGAGGACGAGCTCCCGGGCTGCGGGGGCTCGCAGCTGACCTGGAGACAGAAACAGTGAGATTGTAACGTGATCTCAGCTCAGAGAAAGTGTTCACAGTCAACCTCGTCTGTGTTTTCTGCTCTGCCTCCTCTAGCTTTTGTCTTCCGTTACCTGGAACAGGTGCGACCTTTTCCCGAGCGACCCACAGGAAGTCTCCGACGTTCAGCTTCCTGACATCGAAGTTGACTCCGTTCCTCTGCAGCTCTTTGACCAGCTCCTGTTTGCGGTGGTGGCTGCCGCCGCTGCACGGACAAAACGACGTCACAGATCCACACATGATCTCTGCAGAGTCACTCTTTGTATCCAGACGGCTCCTCTTACCCGGTCGTCTCGATGAAGTCGACACAGAGAATAATCTCGTACGTTCCGGGCAGAAGACTTCCTGCGCCCGGCTTCCTGCTCGCTGCCTTCGTGTTTCCTGCGTCTCCCGTCCCGTCAGCCTCAGTCCTCGGCGGGGCGACACACGTCAGCCTCTCTGCAGGCCTGTGAAGAGAAGATTGGTTTTGTTCAAGCGGCAAGAGAAAAAAGATGAAAGAAGCTTCTCTTACTTAACGAACACTCACTGTATCCGTTCTTCCTCCTTCTCTTCTTCATTATCACTCGCAGTAAGATCAACAACCCCAGGACCGCCCTCCTCTTCCTCCTCCTCCTCCTCTCTGTCACTCCTGACCTCCTCTGGGTCGTCTTTACTCCCTCGTTCTGCCGAGTCCAGTCGCTCCGCCAGAGCCGAACCTTCTTCTGTCAGAGAATACCTGAGTGAAGACGAAGAGGAGGAGCTTCAGTGACGAGGGAAGTGACTGACAGCATTTTATTAACATTTTACATTTAAAACAAGGATGAACCAACGTGCTACTCAGCTTCAATTTGCTCTCATCTCACCTTAAGACACAAAAAAGAAACTAATATAATAAATAAGGTGTTTGTTTGCATGTGTGTGTGCTGGCTGTGTACCTGGCAGGGTTGTGGGTCTTCATCAGCAGGTTCTTCTGGATCAGGGTGCTCACTGAAGACCAGGCGGTGTACTTACTGCCCAGATCAGGCTGCACAGACAGAGTGAGGGAAGGAAATGAACACTGCGAGAGCGACCGACAGCAGGAATCAACACGAGTGAAGAAGAAGAGATCGCGTTCACTTACGACAGTGAAGGACTTGTCACAGAGAGGCTGAGCTTCTGTTTGCAGCTCCATCTTAAACATGTAACCTTTACCACCTGGGAGCTAAACAGAGAGATGATGATGATGATGATGATGTCATTAGTGATGTCACAGAGCAGTGCTGGTGAGTATCTCAGCTGAGTGTGATGCGTAGAGGTGAACCTGTGACTCTCTGTAGAGGGCGAGCAGCACGGCGTAACCTCCGGACCTCTTCTGGGGAACGTACTCCCTCTTCCTCTTCCCCGCTGCTCCTCTTCCTCCTTTTCCTCCTTTTCCTTTCTCTTTCCCATGATCCCCTGCTGCATTCTTCTGCAACAAAAGGTGAGTTCATAATAACACATTTTGATATATTGTTCTTTAAAAAAAAAAAAAAAATACACAGAATTAAACAAAATTCTTGTTCATAAAAGTAGAAAAGTATCCAGAGAACTATCCTGATTATTTTCATAAAACACCGTCTCTCTTATCAGTAACTAAATGGACAAATTGTCACTCTTTAACTTTTTTGTTCCTATTTTTCATAAGAGGAGTTAGAATAGCAAACAATCACATTATTGATGGGGATTTTGAGGAACTCACACTCAGGTACAGGTAACGTCTGTTCAGTGTCTTTAATTATCATGAAAAAGCTCAAAAGCTCCCCCGTTATTTGATCAAAATTTAGCTTTGTTTTTCTTCACAGACGTCTACTTCTGAGGATTTATACACTTCCATGACTCTGGAAATTCTACTATTCCTGTCTTGATTTAAACTGTCTTTGCTTAGTCACACGCTGCCTGTTTACCTTCTTGGATGGAGCCAGGTTGTTGTTGTCTCGTCTGCCAGCAGGAGGCGCTCCTTCAGGGAGGGAGTGAATCGGAGCGTCCTGACCTGGAGGAGGAACAGATGTAACAAGTGAAGACTAAAGGAGCGACCTTACCTTTAGATTTTCAGGAAACATCTCCTGTGACTAGCCTTTTTCTTTTTTAAAGCTCTTATTATTCAGTGTATATAACTTTCCCTTCCTTCCTCTCGATCCTCGTGCTTTCTGTTTAATTTTTACAGCTTTTGTGGGTTTTTTCCCCCATTCCACTGCAGTCCTGTGCCATGTACAATACTTCAACTTTGCTTTGAAACTATTATTATCGTATATTGCAACTTGAAAGAGTTTTATAGAAATGTAAAAACTATTCATCCATCTTATTATCATTTTTAGGTCACCTTGTTTTGTCTTAAATTCTCAAGATATAGATCCTGTAGTTAGAGTAGTTATTGATCAATATTTCCTCCAGACAAAGAACATTTTCTAATGTCACCAGTGTTCCCACACACAGTCCACCCCTCTCTCACTGCAGCCATGCATCTATATCTCAAATTCTCTATGATATTGGCACTTTATCTCGTATTTAATCAAGTATTTTTAGCACTTAATTCCTTTAAATGATCTTTGTTTCACTGCAGGTTCTCTGTAATGTCTTTAAAATGCAGTTCACGTGTTTCTCACCGTTTTCTCTCAGGTATCGTTGCAGTTTATCATCCAGGATCTTACAGATGCCGTCTCCGAAGTTCTGGAGGATTTTTGCCTCTTTGGCGTTCTGAAGCGGTAACGGATACTTATTCAAGGAGCTGATGGCCTGGAGGGAGGCAGAAACATAAAAACACACATGAATGAAGATAAATTACACTGATTTTCTCCATATTTGTGTTTTTAATTTTCAATTTCTTGGATTAACTCAAAGTTTTCTTCTTGTGGTCAATACAGAATAGTTAAATATGACTTTAAAGTGGTCATGTTTGTATATTTCCAGACTTTCTAAATACATCATCTTTTATTTGTCTACTTCTTTAATGTGCAACATAACAAATAAGCTTTTTAAACAAGTAAACACACAACAGTCAGATGCCCACACAGCCCTCTTTACCTTCTGGTAGGTGTACTGGATCTTCAGGCCCTTCTCTTTCGCCTCGTCCCGGAGCTCGGTCAGCCACTTGAGGAACAGCGGGTTCGGGCAGGACGGCAGGACCCGTTTCCGACCGAGCAGGACCGGTTCCGAAGCTGGCATCCCTCTGGACCTGACAGGTGAGAAATAACACTATAAACTGGCAGAATAACGTGTAAACTTTGACTAAATACGCCAATAAAATTATAAACGACGAAGACAGTTTGGTGCATTTAACGTTAGCTAATGTGACTTTAACTTTAGCTAACACAGGCTAACGTTAGCAGACCAAACTAGCTATTTTACAGTTTTCGCCGACAACATAACACATGCAAAAGTTGTAAGAACCACTCATAGAGAGAGTTCGTTCATGAAAAGTGACGTAAATCGTGTCTGTGCGTGAAAATCCAGCTCACCTTTGACCTGTGAATCTGCGAGCAGCCGCTGGCGCCTTGTTTTCAAAGACACAGCGCACTTCCGTATTTACAGTAGTGACGTAGACGGGAGTAGAAGGCGGGGCGAGGAGCTGTGATACGAACAGCGACATCTAGCGGCGACACGAGGGATAAAAACAGACTAATACAGGAATAAACATACCTGGAAATTAAGAAAGAGGTTGAATAAACAAACAGATAAATAATAGAAATAAATAAATAAAAATGAATTAATATATAAATGAAAAACAAGTGGATAAATAAATAAATAAATAAATAAATAGAGAACTAAATAAAAAGCAAAAAATAGTTTCCTAGTATCACAATTACAAATTAATAAATACCCTTTATTAAGTACTAACAATGGCCTAATGAATATAATATAATAATAATATTCTATAATATGAATAGAATAAGGAATTAATGTCTTTATTTATACAGAGAATTCACATCAGAATAGGTTTGCATTTTCCAACTCTAAGAGTGGGTGCGTGTGTGTGTGGGGGGGGGACGGGTCTGTGAATTGTGTGTGTGTGTGTGTGTGTGTGTGTGTATGAATGTATGTATGTGCATGTACCTGCATCATGTTAGTTAATTTCTAGGCCAAGATTTAGGGAAAGATAGGCTAATATGTGACCATGTTATTTAATATATTTATGGTTGAGTGGAGGGTTGGATGAATGGATAAGATGTTTTTTAAAACAGGTTCTTTGTATGTTATTTTAAAGGCCCCTCTAGGGACGGGCATTGGAAATTAGCTAAGGCTATAAATGCTATGATGCTTTCTGTTGGATTGTTGTACAACCCACATGATCTGTATCTGTCCCTATCAAATAAACCATATAAAAAAAAATAATAAAAAAAACCTTAAGCTTAAAAAAATTCAAGCTATTGCCTCTGTCATTGTTCTTCTTCTCCACACCAGTCCAAAAGAAGAAAAGAAGGATAGAAATATAGAAAAATATCCTTATTGTGTTGCTTTTCCTCTGCTGTCTGCTGGATTAAAAAAAACAGGGAAGCACATGTTGTTATGACTTTTAAAGATTTAGTTTGTAAGATATGATATATTTGCATAAGTAACAGCAAAGTCGATGGTGAGGAAAAGATATCGACTTGGAAGTTCCGTTCCGTTTTCTTTTCCGCTTATCCGTGAGGGTCGCGGGATGTTGCCGCTTTTTCCCCCCTAAGGGGTTGCGGGGCTTACTGGGGCCAAATCCAGTGACTCTATGGGCGTAGGCCAGGGTTCACCATGGATGAGTCGCCAGCTCATCGCAGGACCCTTACTGATGGCAGTGGCTGCCTTCACACAAGGTGCCAACTGCACATCAGGAGCAACTTTGGGGTTCAGTATCTTGCTCAAGGATACTTCGACATGTAGCTCAGTCCCACCCTGGGGAGCCAGGATTCGAACCAGTGATCTTCTGATCACCAGTCAACCAGCTCTACCCACTGAGCTACAGCCGACCCGACTTGGAAGTGTGATTAAGAAATATTTTGAAATAGTAAGTTTTGTCCCACTATTTGAAGAGGTTTTATAAATAACATCATTATCAGACAGGGACTAATACTTTGTGTTTTCAGTTTATAGAGGCCTCGCTGAGACTTTGATCAAATGACTGCCATTAAGCTGAACTCATGTGTAGTGATGCTTTGAGCTCATGATAATTCCTCCTGAATTTCAACTCAAAAGTACAAATGTCAACCTCATGGTGGCGCTAGACAGAAAGTCAGGAGTTCACCAAAGTCAGCAGGATTAATCCTCTGAATGTCTGTACAACATGTCAAGAATAACATGCTAAAGGTTGTTGAGATATTTTAGTCTGGACCAACCGACTGCCATCCATAGAGCCTAAAAACATAAAGATTGAACAAAAGAAACTGAGCTTTAAAACCACAAACTGACTGTGTATACAAGAAAATACAAGTACAAATCAAACAAACTGGTAAAACTTGAACTTAAGCTCTGAAAAACACTCTGTTTGTGTAGCGAACGACTAAAAGTGACTCAGTGTCAGTTCACTTCCCAGACCGTTATCCAGTTGCTACCTGACTGCACCTCCGCGTGTCCCGAGGCTGAAGAGGAGTCTGCAGGAATCCTCCAACAAGACCCGACAGAGACCAAGAATCCAACCTCACCCTCCCAACCACAGCGCCAAACACACGGTCTGAAGCTGGGGGGAAAGTTGCATAATTGGAGCCTCATACTCATCTTTCAAACACTCACACGGAGAGTTTGAAGATGCAGTGTGAATCATTACAACTCAGGCTTTTGTAGTCAGATGAGACACATATAAAGTTGTAAAGTGAGGCTGGGCTGTTGGAGTGAATGATGAGGACGCTGATCAGCTAATATAAATTATTTTACTTACAGAGGGATGAAGTAACATCTCACTTCTGACCACACTGACGCACAGACCGTCATACCAAGAATTCATTTTGTGCCATGTGGCAACTTCTTCTGTCATCACTCAGCTTCTGTAATAATTCATTATTAGTTGTTTTGTTTGTGTTTGTTGCTGCTTGTATCCTAAGATTTGACAGTCTAGATTTGGAAATATAAGATTAATTATCTTTTGTCAAAATGATGTAGTTTCTCTTTCAGATCACGAATGTGTCTATAAGTCAGGAAATCTTGATATTAAGTCATTTACTGGTTAAAAAAGCCACATATTGTTCTTTTTTTGGTTAAACAAGCTTGTTTTGAGTAACAACCTGCACTAAAATTAAGTAACTTCCAATTGTCATCGTGTTCTTTGACCTTCCTTTTCCAGTGTGCTTAGATTCAGAATGCGAAAATAATTATTTATTAATATCAATATCAAGTAATTTGGTCTAAATTACTAGACTAAATTTCCCCCTTTTTTTAACAGTTATCAGTCTACTTATTTGTACACTGACCCAACTTACTTCAAGATATCTTGTCAAATAACCCGCTTCATGGACAAATAACTTCACTAATGTAAAAGAAAAGTCCTTAACAACTCTGTAAGGACACTCCCACACAGAGTTTAAAACCCTGCGACTCCCTTCAGTTAGTTAGAATTAAAGAAGCCTCTTGGACGAGAGGTGAAACATCTTCAAGAAAACTAAAATATGTCCAGTTGCTTACGATATATCACCTAAATTAACCATGACCTAGATGACTGAGAACCTATTAAATGAAAAGTTCACCCAACAATTAAAATTCAATCACTGTCTCCCCAATTGCTGGAGCTTCACAGTAAAACAGTGTCGCAGCATTCTCCTGAAGTGGATGGAGACTTAAAAACATTTTAAAATAAAAAAAAAAGAACAGCAGAGAACTATTTGTTAGGCTTAATTTAAATCTCTGGAATTCCTGAGATCCAAAATTGATGTGAAAGTACTTTATTTAAAACCTTTTATTAATCTGAAATCTTCACATCTAAGCTAACATAAAAGTAAAGTTTGTGACAAACAACAAGAATCACTCTGGTGTAATATATATATTATACCTTTATTGAACAAAAAGTACTTTTTTCATAGAAAAACTCATCTTTTTGCTGTACAGAGATGCCCACAGGTAACGTTCACACATGCAGTAGATATGAAGGGAAACACGTTAATGTTAATGAGTTCGTCAACATTTTTATCCCATGTAAAAAACATCTAGTAGTCAAAAAGTCACACTCGGCTTAATCTGGTGCCTTATTTGATGTAAAGCCTGCGTTATATACAGAAGAACCCCTAAATCCACACACACGTACACACACTTTAATATACATTGACTTCACCTTTACATCCATCAGATAACACATCCATCCTTCATCCATCCCCCCTGAGTTTGAATGACCCTCCTCCTCCTCCTCTACTGCTCCGATGACCCGGTCGTATCATCGCTATCAGCGGCGTGAGGAGATCCCGGCGTCGATCCTCCTCCCGCCCTCCTCGCAGCCTTCCCCTTCAGCAGGTGGCTGTTGGGGTGGAGCGAGTGCAGGTGGATGAGCAGGTCGTCCTGAGTTCCCGCCGTGTGGCCGCACTCCTCGCACACGTACAGCTTGTTGCGCCGCTCCTTGTAGGCGTACTTCTGGGTGACGCTGTGGATCTTCTTCATGTGGGACTCCAGCGAGCAGCGCTGGGTGAACGCCTTCTCGCAGAGGGTGCACTTGTAGGGACGGACTCCTGGACGGAAACGAAAAAAAACCATCATGAGCTTGTGTACATGCGTGTGTTTACGACACGTGTGTGTTAGGGCTGGGTATCACCGGGTACCTCGCGATACGATACTATCACGATATTTTGCCCACGATAACGATAATATCACGATACAGCGATTCTGCGATAATCGATATATTGCAAGGAATTTCATCCACGATACATCACGATATCTGTGTAACTGAAGAAATTCAGAATTTATTGACTGCGCTGAATCCATTTCACAGGAATTACAAAACATTGTCAATCAATTTCACATGAATGACAGCCAAGTAAACAAAGAGTATATTGCACAGTGTCTCTTCTTAACACACACACTGACTACAACTATCATTAAATATCTATATGTGTGGGTTTCAGAGCTACTTAAACCATTTTTTTTTATTTTATTTGGTTGTATACCTATATTTGAATAAAGATAAAGCTGTCCTCCGAAGAGGGGTGGCGGTGGTGGGCCAAAAAAAATAAATAAATAAACATTCATTTATTTATTTATTTATTTATTTTTTTACATTTTTAAATATCGATATTTGGCACCAGTGTATCAATAACGTACCTCAAGACGAAATATCGCGATATATCGTAGTATCGATATTTTGGCACACCCTAGTGTGTGTAGACGTGGACGCAGCGCTGCGTACCTGTGTGTGTGCGGACGTGTCTCTTGAGGTCGAAAGTGTCGTTGAAGCCTTTGCCGCAGAAGTTGCACAGGTGTCTCTTGGTCTCGCTGTGACACTTGACGTGTCGGTTTAACATCCGCTGGTGGTGGAAGGACTTCTGGCAAACCTGCGGGCAGCGAACACAACCGTCTGTCAGGGTACGTTTCACTTCGACTTCATAGAGACTTACGGGAAAAAATAAATATCAAATCTCGTCGGCTCACCTGGCACACGAACACCGACATCCCGTTTGATGAACTCCGGCTTTGACCTGTTGATCTGGTCACAATGGGGACCACTTCCATAGGGCTTGTCAGTGTCATCATGGCGGTGGGTGGAGTTAAAGATGGCGGCGTGGGAATGGGAGGAAGGGAGAGAGGAAGAGGAGAAGGAGAAGGAGAAAGAACTGACGGCAACTCGCCTGTCGTTACCTGTGATGGAGAGAACACAAAATTGTGTTGTTGACATTTATTCTGAAGTTTTAAAGCTTTTAAAATAGATTATATGCACAAAATCAAGTTCTTAAAATGCTCTCTGCTCGTTTCCTCACCTTTATCTTGGATCGGATGTACGGCGGTCCACCCTGCGACCTCCTCCTCACCTCCGTCTTCTCCACCGGTGAGGCGGCGGGGCTCTGCGGTCGGCCCAGCATGGTGCTGGACGGAAGCTCGGCGTGTGTTTGCGTGTCGGACAGAGATTGTTTGGTGAGGCAGAGCGGCGTCGTCTCGGCCGGGCTGGCTTCAGCCTCCATCATCAGGGCGGACGGAGGGAAGATGGAGACTGGAGGGAGAGAGAAGGGAGAGAGTTAGTGTCACGTCTTCAACTTGCAGTTATTGATGTTTCTGTCCAAATGATGATTGTGCGTCAAATATCAACTCTCTTTTAGCTCCGTTTTTGGTCTCCACCATCTCCTAACAGGCTGCAAAGCTGCAGTTTGGCTGATTATTCTCTATTTTTTACCCCTTTTTCAAACTGACACATTGTTTTGTTATCCTCAAAATACCAAAATCCAACCGACGGAAAGACGCAGCTCCATTGTATGTATTTTATTTATTTTTTTTGGACTTAATCTTTACATTTTGGTATCATTTTTTCTTCTAGACTTATTTTTCTCTTCACAGCAGTGGTTAAATGGTGCTACAAATAAATACTATCAAAGTAAAGTTTACTATCATTGAACATTTACAAGGAATGGAGGGTATACGGTGCATTATGGGAAGTGTAGTTTTGTTCAAGATAAACTGCTTTTTCTAGAGAGTGCGGCTTTATTCTGTCTCCTGTGCGTCCATCAAATGTACGTAAGCGCAGAGTTGAATTCCTGGACTGCTCCATTAAAAACAGAACATTTTGATTAATTACTTATTCTAATGATTTGATGATTTGATTTGAACTTTTGCATGGATGCTCGCTGCCTTTATGGAGTGCCCAGTCCCGTTCTGGGCACCAACTGAGCAGAATGGATGTAAAGTCAATCATAATCCTTCTCAGATCAAACAGTATTAGTTAGACTCAGTGGACTTATTAAGCAAGTGTTATCGTGAAGCTTCGTGGTTGTTGTTTTAGGATTATCTGCTCTAGCTTTTCTAACTTCTTGTACAGAGATACAGTCATAATAAAGCCCTAAATGTTGTGGTATTGCATATTTTATAACTGAAAAACATCCTTTCAGAGCGACCAATACATCTACCACAGTCCTAGAGAACACTGTATGCTGGAGCACATCACATCCTGCCTATGTCTTCATCCTGGTGCAGTCGTACAAAAGACAAGAAATGTGTTTGAAACCAGACAGAAAAGCAGGTCAGCAGTTGAGAGACGAGTACAAACGTCTGGTGATTAAGTCTTTCACAACAAGCGGCCGACCTGCACCGCTTCATATTTGCACAATCTCTCAATTAGCAAACACGCAGGGTTAAGTGTGTGTATGTATTTATGTGTGTGTGGGTGTGGGTGTGTACATGTTGGGCCTATTGTTAGCGTGACTTATTCGGCACGCACACACATGCCCTCCACACACACACACACACACACACGCTGCATTAGCGCTGCAGTTAGACTCGTCCGACCAGACAGTCTTGCAGCACCAGCTCTGTACCTTCCTCAAACAATCCACCTCCGCAGGCTGTCTGTGTGTGTGTTCCTGTGTGTGTGTGTGTGTGAGCGTGATATAACAAAACACCACTCAAACAGCGACATGTAGACTCATAGAGACCTTTTCAGCCTCCGCACAGGTGTGTGTGCATGTCTTTGTGTGTGTGTGTGTGTGTGTGTGTGTGTGTGTGTGTGTTCAGGTCGGCCTGAGGCAGGCGCGGTTCCGCTCGCCGAAGACAACGAATCAGTTGACACTGCCGGGCCTCCATCAGATAAAACACAAATGTAAATGCAAATGAAGCCTCACAGAGGGCTGTAATAGATGGAGAGGCGACCGATCGGTAAACCAGCAGAGTTAACGGTACGCGGTGACACACAGTGATGGCTCTGTGTTCGCTGACAGCTGCTGCAAGTCATATTTGGTACAGAGGTATCACTCAAAGAGCCTCTCTGAGCTTGTAAAGAGTAAAATTCAAGCACTCTTAAAGCACTTTCAATGCTCCTAAACCAACTTATTCCCGGCTGTCAAAGCCTTTATCATCACAGCTAAAATGTTATGTGTAAAACAGAAAAACAAATAAAAATGTGAATGGTCCCTTTGTTTATTTTAACAGCAGATCACATTACCTTTGATTGTATGTTTTGTTAGCTTAGCATTCTTGCTTATTGGTAGGCGAGAGGATTGATACCAAACACATATATCTTTAATAAATATGAAGCTAAAGCTAACAAGAGATGGCTTTCTTAGCTTAGCATAAAGACTGGATGCTGGGATGCTGTTGGGAGTCTACGCTTAACCTCATGGTGACGACAAGACTATTTTGACAGTTTCACACTCATTAAGAAAACAAACAAATTCAATGACAGGATTGTTTCCTTTTAACTAAGAAAAGAGTTTTGGTTTATGAGGGATTGTGTGGTAAGTCAAGCATTTTTAAAGGAGTATATCATCAAATTTAAGTATATTCCTCGCCTTAAAAACATAACGATTAACATTTTCTAAACATTCAAGACCTTGTACACACTTTTTTGTCTATTTGGACAGTGTATTTCTTTTTTTTGTAAATACACTGCATTTTTCTTCTTTTTTGGTGTAAATACAGTGTATATTTTGTTATCTTATTGTACCTTATGTATGTAAGGAGCTTTTCTTTATATCTCTGCATACGATCTATACGTTCATGTAGAATTTCCGCCTCGCAGCTACTATAAATGCATGAGCGCACCAGCCAAGTTGCTGTTCCTGAACTAAGGTGTTAAACCAGACCATTAATCAGTTTCTCCTTGTGTTTTTGACTATTTAAGAAACTTAAAAGTGGTTTTATCACCTCAGACTGCTTGTGATACATACATGTAGAGTCTTTATGTATCAGAAGCAGCCTGAGGAAATAAAACTGCTGTGTACTTGAGTGTATCTCTTTCTTTTCTTGAACTCTACCAGGAATTTTGTGATGCAGAACCCATCACACTGGGTATCATGATGTCTTTATCGTTATCTGATCGTCTCTACTGACCTAATCAGGAGCTTGGATTGCTCATAACAGCCAGTTCTACAAGTGGAACAAGTCTTCAGCGCTGAGTTTATCTAGAAGGCTCCTTGTGCTCTTTCATTGTCATTCTAAACTCCTAACTTCAAAACTTCCCTGCAACCTCTATGAAGCCCTTTGTCCTACATAAGTAGTACAGGACAGATGTTTCACCATTGAAGTCAGATTTGGGGAAATTTAACGGTTTTAGATTCTGTCACGTTTTTAAAAGATAAATCTTTAAAATGATTCCTGTGTGGTGATAGTTTCTGTGGTGACGGCTGCTGGCTGGACATGTAATCTCATCTTGTATTGTTTGTTCACCCCACCTTCCCCCTCACTGATGAATACAGCGTGTGTGTGCTTGAGAGAATGTGTGTGTGTGTATGTGTGCATTGTGGAGGTAGGGCGGTGGGTTTAACGTATCCAGACTGCTTCTATGTTGAGAAAAAGAGAGAGGGAGAGTTGCACTTCTTTCATATTTTCTTTCAGGCCATTTGACGTCGCTCAGCCGGTGAGAAAGAGTCAACAATCGGGAGATAACTTCATCAAACACAGGGTGTGAGTCCTTGTGTGTGTGTGTGTGTGTGTTTGCTAAAGGCGTACTTGTCTGCAGCAGTAGGCTGCGGTAGGGTCCGTTACATTTCCTCCCATCCAATAAACATTAACCTTGCAGCAGCCTTAGGATAGAATTAGAGTGTAAACCCTTGTTGGAAATTTAATTGTTCAGTTTCTTGCCAAAAGTTAGATGAGAAGATCGATACCACCCTCATGTTTGTGTGGTGAATATAAAGCTAAAGTTAGCTTGGAATGTTAAATTTGGTTATTAAATTAGTAGACTGACATTTTGTTAAAAAAGCGTATTCACCTTCTTTCTGATAGTCAGGCGAGAAGATTGAAACCAAACACATATATCTTTGTTAAATACTATGCTAAAGGACATGAGGTGGCTAGCTTAGCTTAGCATAAAGATGGGAAACAGAGGGAACCTGTCATAGTTCATGCTTAACTTAATGGTGATGGCAAGACCACTACTGTTTTTACACCTGTTTTTAAACATATTAAACAAACATAACATCTTAACAAAGCCAGGCTAGCTGTTTCCCCTTGTTTCCAGTCTTTATGCTAAGCTATGCTAGCCATCTAATGTCCTGAAGCTTCATATTAATCAACACAAGTATGAGTTTGGTATTAATCTTCTCACCAATACCACTCGTATGCATGTGTGGCAGATATAAAGCCAAAGCCAGCAGCTTGTCAGCTTAGCTTAGCATCTTAAATTTGGTTATTAACATAGCAGTTTGACTCTTTGCTAAATAAGCATATCAACTTTCTTGCTGACAGTCAGGTAAGAAGATTGATACCAAACACATTCTTGTTTAATATAATGCTACAGGACATGTGACTGCTAGCTCAGCTTTGCATAAAAGCTCAAAACAGGGCAGGTTGCTGGAGTCTACGCTTAACCTTGTGGTGATGACAATACTATATAATACTAATACAGCACTTCTGCTTTTAAATACACTAAACAAACAAAACCTTTTAACAAAAAGTACTCGTGCCACAGTTTGGGAACAGTGGTGCTGAGTTATAAAAAGATCATTTTGCTTAATTTTTAGATTTTAAAGATGAAAAACTGTTGAAATCATGTCTTTTTTTTAAATATTCTGATATATTATAACTATCAATCTTATGAATAAAGGGCAGAATAACCTTATTCTATTCATTTTTCATGGACTTTTACCTGAAAATGTAGATTACAAAAGCTGAGTTCCATTTATAAAACTGTGTTTTCATCATATTTTCTTCTTTGAATCGCTGTTTTTATGGTTTTGTTACATTATGTTATGTTCAAAATGTCTTTCTTTCTTTTGTTTGTCCACCCACTGAAACATCTTGGTTGTCATAAACAGTTATGTAAACATTTATCTCTACAAAACAATCTGAGAATCTTACATCCGCTATCACAACCGACCTACAGTACAGTTCAGTTTAAGTTCCAAATAAGGTTTATTTTTGTACTTACATCCTTGTTCTGTCTATTTGTATCTTCATTTAGTGACTTCTTACACCTGTTACAGTTTCTCTCTTTCATTCCAAAATTAAATTAATTTTAATGTGTTTTTAAGCTGGTTTTTTCTCACCTTATCTCACATGAAGTGAGCGATAACAGGATCTTGTTACGTGTGTCTGAAGTGAGAGGAGGGATAAACCCATCTACAACCAAAACAGTGGCTGATTTGGGACTGATGATCCATCAGAAACAGGCCCGGGCACATGTTTTAGGATCAGGAGATAAAAATAAACTCCCACACACTCACATACACACCCACAATACACGCACAAAGAAAAAATGTCGAAACTTATGGCATCTGGTGCCTCGGAAAGCATTCAACTTGCCTGTTTCTGAGGGCAATTATCATACCTCGGTGTGTGACTGTGTGTGTGTGTGTGTGTGTGTGTCCTGTCATTCAAAACACACGTCGGGCAGGTACGTCAAGTAACGGCACATACCTGAAACTGTAGCTGAGACCGTTGGTAAGGAGTGTTAACTATGCGTAATTACGCCGGACGCTCATTTTTTCCCTTTAATCTTACAAACAGGTTGTCGTGGGAAATTTAACAAATTGAAGGGGAAATTAAAAACGTTTCCACGACTGATTCTCATTTATTTGTTGTTTCTTAAGACTACAAATGCGAGTCGAGCGACATTTATAGAATCTCGTTGAGTTTGAAAAGTAAATTAGGCTCTTTTCTGTGCGTAAAAATAGCTTCCAAACGCCTCACGTGTGCTCACAATCGTCCTAGAAACACCTGTATGCCTCCTTTTAAGATTATTAAATGCTATTTGACGGGATTAGTGGCTGTTGTTTTGTAGTTAAACACGTTTAAAACCACCTGAAAGCTGGCGTCGCTTCAGTTCATCCACATGTTCCGGCTCCAAACAGCAGAGAGGATGTAAAAGTCAATGATTAAAAGCTAACGGTGATGAGATGTAGAGGTAAAGGGACACTGGGAGAGGGAAGGGGGGAGGGTGTGTGTGTGTGTATGTGTGTGTGTGTGTGTGTGTGGGAGAGAGAGAGAAGAGGTTTAGGGTGTAGTCCGTTACTTGTTATCTGATACCGACGTGGTCTTACAATAAAAACGCCGCCGATGGCAACAAAGGGGATTGTTCTCGAGAGGACGGGTCTAGAAGGGGTGGTCGGGTAGTCGGGTTGAGGTGGACTCCCTTCACTTATCATTTAAATGTAAAGTCGGTGGTAAACACGCCAGAACCGAGGCTATAAACGGTGGAGCTTAAAATGTGACAGTTAGGTGAACATGTCCGCTCTTGTTGGGGAATCCAGGACGGAAAACACGAATTTCAAATGGACAGGAGCGGACCCACTGATCCAGCTCAGGTCCTGTGGGGAGAATGTGAGGACGACTTGGGTCTGTAAAGGTGGCTAAAAAAACGTATTCTAAGTATGGAGGCTCATTTCTACCACTTGAAGAAAAGAAAAGAAAAAATACACTTGATTCCATTTTTTTCCTGTGTGAAATCATAAATGTGAGACAAGCAGTTGAAATTGTGAGATAAAAAAATAAAGATTATGACATGAAAAACTCAAAAGTATAACATATAAATCAAAATTACGAGGCAAAACTTTGGAATTATGGGATAAAAACTATACATTATGGGATAAAATTTTATATTACTAGATAAAAAGTCAAAAATTGGGGGTAACGAGTTCAAATGTATCCTATAATATATAAAAATGTCAATGTTTTCGCTCACAATTATGACATTATATCTCATAATTCTGGGGATGTTTTGTCCTAATCAAGAAAGTTTTCTGTCTTTTTGGGCAGAAATGAGCTTCCATACATTCATACAGTATTCAACCAAGGAGTCAAAACTTACAACCGCAACTATTTCATTCTTGGTTAGCTAATAAATTAATCAATCTGGTCATTTTCCAAGCAAAACTATCAACACTGTCTGGTTCCAGGTTCTTAAATGTGATGATTCGCTTCTTTTCTTTATCTTTTAAGAGTTTTGGACAAAAAGAGCAACGAAAGATCTCAAAAGATGTTGTTTTTCTCAGTGAAAATGAAAATAGTGACGCAGAAATGGTCATCACCACTGATCCTGAACCATGTCACGATCATAATATCATACAATAATTTTGATGACCTTCTCGTGCAGCTCTACGAGCCCAGCCCACAATAAAAGGCGATTTATCGGTAATGTAAATAATCGTGGGGTTGCTCCTTGTCAGTGAGTCAATGCGGCGTTCAGGTGTTCGAGGAAGAAAACTGCAATCTGGGGTTGAAGGTCGCTGTGTGGAAAACAACGGGCCGCGGCGCACAATGAGCGGAGACACGATGGGAATAAAAAAGGCGCAAACACACGCGGGACTCCAAATGTGACGCAGGTAAAACATTAAAACCAAGGTGAGATGAGCCAGAGGGGAGAAATCAGGAACCATCCTCTCCCTCCGCGGCCCGCTGGGTTTCCCGTTATTCGGTGGCCCCGTTACAATCGCACCCAGACCCCCCCTGCCCACCCTCCACACTGACAGCCCTGCTGCATCCAAACACACTAAAACCACCGCAAATCCGTGCGTAAAAGTCACCAAAAAGGCGCACACAGGAGCGGGTACAGTTTTAAAGCGGCTCATTACGGCAGCGTGGACTCACCTGGAATATAAACGTCCCCTCGTTCATGATCAGGGAGCTCGGACCAGTTCCGCTTCCCCGGCGAGACGTTCGCCTTCTTCACCAGAAAGGCCCTCGGCATGTTTAATTAGCGGCCCGTCCGTCAATCCGTCCGTCCGGAGAAGTTTCGTAAAGGAGCGACGCGAAAGTGACAAAAGCAGGAAACTCCACAAGTTGGAAGAACAAAAAATGGAAGGTGTCCTCTCCTCCTTCCTTCCTTCCTCCCTCCTCGCACCTTTCTTCTCGTCTCGCAAGCCGTGTGTCGCTTTAATCTCCCTTTTCTCCCCCTCTCCTTTCTTCCTCTCTTTCTCTCTCAACCTTTCCCTTACAGCGCAGAGGCGACAATGACGACAAGTCTCTCAGGTGAGTCCGCTCAGGTGTGCGTGCAAACCCGGACAGGTAAAGTCGAAGCAGCGCTCTGGAATAACGGGAGTGTGTGAGAGTGTGTGTGCTGAGGGGGGAAAAAAAACACACAGTATCCTGATCACACACTCAGTCGACAGAGGTGGGTCACACAGGCAGCACAGGTACTCATTTGAAAAGCAGGAAACAGGCGCCAGCGCGCATGCGCGTCAGAAATAACGGTGACAACAGGCCCGGGTAAGGCCTCAGTATACCTGCTGAACCGGTTTACCCCTCCTTCCTCACTCTGTGCCTCCACCTCCTCTCCATTCCGCTTTAAGGTGTGGGGAGCTGCGCAAATGACAAGAGAGGAATAGGCAAATTTGGGGGGCAAGAGAATGTGTGAGGAGGGGGTAAAGGGCAGTTGCACAACACATAAACACACACGTTCCCCCTCACTGAGGATTTTTATGTGTGGGCTTTGTGTTGACAGAATCTGATCAGATGTGTCCGAGTTAACTGATGTGCAGCATCTTACCGTCTGTTTGGACTTCTAAAGATTCTGGAGGATTCAGGTGGAGAACGGTTTCTAAGTGAGCATCTCAGGCAGAGATAGAGTGTAACTGAGTACACTAAAGTTAAGTACAAGTCTGAGTTACTTGTGCTTTACTTGAGTATTTGCATTTTCTGCTACTTTACACTCCACTACTACATTGTGGATGCAAATATTGTACGTTTTACACTTGTTTGTTTGCTGGCTGGTAGGTCGGTTGGTCTGTTTAGTCAATGGTTCAATGTTTTTAGTTGGTAGGTTAGTTGTAGGTCAGTGGGTTGGTTGGTTGATCTGTTTGTTGGTTGGTTGGTTAGTTGTTTTTTTTGTTGGTTGGAATGTTTTGTTGGTTGGTCAGTTGTAGGTCAGTGGGCTGGTTGGTTGGTTGGTTTGTTGGTTGGTTGGTTGGTTTGTTGGTTGGTTGGTTGGTTGGTTGGTTTGTTGGTCGGTGGATCTGTTTGTTGGTTGGTTGTTTTTTTGTTGGTTGGTTGGTTGGTCAGTTGTAGGTCAGTGGGTTGGTTGGTTTGTTGGTTGGTGGATCTGTTTGTTGGTTGGTTGGTTGGTCAGTTGTAGGTCAGTGGGTTGGTTGGTTGGTTTGTTGGTTGGTTGGTTTGTTGGTTGGTGGATGTGTTTGTTGGTTGGTTGGTTGGTCAGTTGTAGGTCAGTGGGTTGGTTGGTTGGTTGGTTTGTTGGTTGGTGGATGTGTTTGTTGGTTGGTTGGTTGGTCAGTTGTAGGTCAGTGGGTTGGTTGGTTGGTTGGTTTGTTGGTTGGTTGGTTGTTTGGTAGCAAATTGACCCAGTGGTTAGTGCTGTTGCCTTACAGCAAGAAGGTACTGGTTTGAATCCCTGAGGTTTGGCCTTTCTGTGCAGAGTTTGCATCTCCTCCCTGAGCTTGCTTTGCTCTCCTCCTGGTACTCCGTCTTCCCCCACCATCAGTCAGGTACTTTTTCCATACATGTCGCAAAATCAGGCCAAGATCAAACACTGGTTTCTTTGGGCTTGATTCTTCTTCGCTTTTTTGTTTTATTTTTGTCTTTTTATTTGGAAACCCTTCAAATAAAACTTCCCTTGGCTCAATGTTGCCTTTATATCCTGCAGGAAATATCAGAATCATAAGGGGAGAAAGTGTAAATGAGCCAAATCCCCTGAGTTAATTCAGATAATACAAAAGACTCACACAAAATTCACATGATTACCTTTTATTCAAAGAAACTCAAAGTCCAAGTGTACTATAAAGAGAAATTCAGTACTTTTCAGAGAAGCGATGACTTTGACTACTGAATGATTACAGCTGTAATCATTAGGTAATTGATAAACTAGTCAATCAACAGAAAATAAACTATTTTGCGAACATTGTTTCAGTAAAAAATGCAAAAGAATCACTGGTTCTATCTTTGAAATACGACAATTTGTTGCTCTTATTTGCCTTTTATGATATTAAACTGAATATATTTTGAATTTTGAACTTTTTAATCACCATTTTCTGCCATTTTTCTAGGCAAAATGATAAATGTATCTAAGAAGACAATCAAGAATGTGTATCATTACCAATCACAGCTGATATCAGCGGGTCCATCTGCTGATTTCTATGGATTTCTATTGGTTTTGCTGTCACATTATAAATCCTGCAGCTGTGTGCGAAGCAGCCGTTAACATCAGTATCACAGTAGTTAATTCAGTATATTATTAAGAGGACAAATACGGGCCTGTAGTGTGTAAATGACTCATCAGAGATCATTAGTTGCCCCACCTCTCCCTCCCTGCTGTGTGTGTTTACAACCCCCTCCTGCTCCTCCACTGTTCTCCTGCCTTTGTAATTAACCTGACACACACACACACACACCCACACACATCCCAGAAAAAGGCCTCTCAAAAAACACCTGAAACTTAAACATAATAACACACAGGAGGCTGCAGAACGGCTCTATAATAACTGCAATCGTAACATTTTTGCCTCCATCTCTTCACGGCCGCTCCATTCCGTCTGACATTTGACGGAAAAGCCAAACAAAACAATCTACATCCCTGGAGATGAAGAGGATCAGGGTAATAAAAAATAAGAAGAAGAAATAAAACACTTAAACTCAGTCAGAACTCAGCTTGTTATTAAGTTTCACAGTGGTCCTAATCCTCGTCCACAATGTAGTTTCAGTTTCACACCTGAGGAAAAACAAAAGGAATCATTCCGTTCTGACTTTCTGAGTCATTGAGTCTCAGATGATTCAACATTAATGGATGTTAAGCTCTTATGTAATGTCCAGTAGCCAGCGATGAAGAGAAGGTCTTTAAGCGTGTAAATACTTAGATGTCAGAATCCACAGGTGGAGATTTGTGTTCCCTCGTCCTCCTTCCTGAAGAACTGCAGTAACTAGAAACTAGAAACTAGAAAGAGTTTCCTGATGGGAAAGTTTGCCTTTGTCTATGTTACACACGGATACAAGAATCATTTACAGGAAGATAAAACAGCTAGAAACTATAATGTGGATACGAGTGGATGAAAAAATGGGTATAAAAATATGAAATCAGAACTAGGACCTTCCATGCTACACATTTACTCCAATTGACAATATTAACAATATTCATGATAGCAAAATCTGCGCAAACTAAATTCTCTTCCTGTCAAAATTGTATATTCTGACCTTAGAAAATGATTGTTGGAGTAACACTTCTATTTGTCGCAAACTGAGCTTGTATATTTGATGAAGGGGACAAATATGGAAATGTTATAGATGTTATATGGACATATGAGACACTGCCTGAACCAAACTTTATTCTTTTTATTTGCCAGAAAGAGATTATGTACAGTGTGTTCTTAGCTGTCAGCTGAAGAGGTGTAGCTCCAACAAATATACTTATTTGGGGTTTAGGAGAATGTTGTCGTGACAGTAATCTCTGATTTTCTGTATTACATTCCTGGAACATGCATCACATGTTTACAAGAAATGATAAAACAATGTTGGGTGTGTAGTTCAGTAGTTAAAGAGGACATTAAAGTTAAATACATTCAGAGTTTTGTTTGTTTTTTCTTTCCCCCAGAATATTCAAATTTATGATTTTATCTGTTTTTTTACACATAAAGTAAAAAAACATAATGTTTAACTTTTGCCGAATTCACAAGAAGGCTCTAATGATGAAGAATTTGTCATAAAAAGCATTTAACAAAGTTTATAAAGATTCTCTTAACTCAGAAACTCACAAAAATGTGCGATTTTAAAGGGAGTCTTGTGAAGACACATGTTTATGCCAGCAACAACAGGGACATTGACTGTTAAGAAAAGCTCTCAGACTATCTAAATTGAGATTAAAACAAACAATCTTGTGGCATTAGAAGCAACTGTACAACCCTGGTGTCATTTCATTCCAATAAAATATCAGTGACATCAATAACACCTGACTGATTGACATTTGTTATATGTTTAAATTCTCCTCTCTGCTTGGTTTTCAACGTCATACAGATTCTGTTTTCATGTGCAGATGAATACAATCTGAAACACTGAGTACAGAACGTATGCAGCAGTTTGTCAGCTCTTCTCTCTGAGCAGAGGAGGAGGAGGAGGAGAGGAGTCAGTGCAGGTGTGACGGAGGTGTCTGATGAGAGGAGTGGTGCAGGGTGGATGAATGAACGGTATGTTGCTGGAGCTGTTGGAGTAGTTGGGGCAGACGAGCCGCCCTCCTCCTTCTCCTGTCGCCTCTCTTTCACAGCCTCTTTCTAACTGTCAGTGCTACTGTTATTCCTTTTGTCTTGTCACCTTTAACACTCTTTCTTGTGTAAATTTTGAAGACTTTTACTTACGTATCTCCATTTTCTGCTACTTTTCTCTACAACTTGGGGGCAAATATACTTTTAACTCCACTACATCGATTTGATAACTTTAGTTACCAGTTACTTTGTGGATTTAGATTAATTACACAATATATAATGAAGTATTATTATAGATTAAAAGTGAGAGAAAAGCCTCAAACATTGGTTGTTTTCCTCCCCAGATCCATTTTAATCAAGGTTAAGTTAAAAGAGAGATAAAGATGGGAGACAACAGTGTCATGGAGTGCAAGGTGCAGCCGACTTTACACCTGTTGAACCCGATCGACAGCCTCATCTCTTCTCCGGTCTCTGCTACATTACTGTTATTTCTTTCTCTACCTCCGTCTCCATGTTTCTCTGCACTAAAGGAACACACTGGAAATAATGCACAAGTTGAACGTTCTGACGCACGTCGAGTTTCATTCCAGATGCAGGACACCAGGAGTGGATCGCAGTGTTTACGTCACGGCTGCTTTGCACAAGACAAACAGATGCTGCGTGTGATTGTTGTCAGTTTAACCAGAAGTTAATGTAGCACAAAGCACTGTTGCTATGGTAACCTGCAGTTTATTACACCCTGTGCGAAAAACAGCTGATCTGATCTGATGTAATCAAGGCAACAAAAAACAAAAAAACACACAGCGATACACACAGTTCCCTCCTAATACTAGTATCCTGTGTCAAAGCTAACATGCTGATGTTTACTGGGTTATGTTTACCACTGTTGCCATCTTAGTTTAGCATGTTAGCATGGTAACATTTGCTAATTAGTGCTCAATACAAAGCAGCTACAGCCGAGGGTCAGCATTGTTTTTAGCCACATGCTAATGTCAGCATAAAACATGTTTACTAAGTAACGCTTGCCATCTTAGCATGTTAGCATGGTAACACACAGCAGTGCTAACATCAGCATAACCGTATAACACAAGAATGCTAACATGTTGATGTTTAGTGAGTAGGCTAATGTAACCGTCCTAGCTTGGCATGTTAGCATAGTAACATTTTGTAATTAGCATTGACACAAAATGAGGCACAGCAGTGCTATGAGCTACATGCTAACATCAGCATAATAAAATGCTCACAAGACTGATAACATGTACATGTTTACTGGGTAATATTGGCTATGATTGCCATCTTAGTTTAGCGTGTTAACATGACAAACTACATTTGTTTTTAAGGTGGATTAATAGAATTAATGATGGTGGAAATAATAACTTACATTAGGGTCTATACGCATATGTGCTAACTGCAACACCAGTTAAAAATCTTAAATTAATATTAGACAACAAAAGAGTTGTCATAGAGCTTTAAATGTAAAAGAGATTTTTTAATCTGATGAAACCCAAATGTGACAGTGTAACGCTACTGACACACTCGGTTCTGTTGTTGTCTTTCGATTCTTATCACTTGTCTTTTCTGCCTCCCTCCGTCTGCTAATGCTAATGGATTCTCAGCACTGGGTGGGAGCACTGGTCAGGTAGCATACCTTTGTGTGAGTTTGTGTTTGTGTGTTTAAGTACAGAAGTCAAAAAATGTAATGAGTCGACACCCTTTGAGATTTGGCACAGTCAGGTTACAGGTGTGTCCCTTAAAGCTGCATTCATTGATTTCCGGCCACAAGGGGGCGACAGAAACAAGAGGTAAACACAACACTAACACATTGTATCATCTCCCTCTCAGGCAATACTGTCAGATAACAGTTACCCTCTAACACTTTGAGGAAATACAGAACAATATTAGAATTTATTTGTCATGTTTATGGCCACTTAAAGATGAATATTCACACATTTTAAGCACTGTTTTTGGTCTCCACCACCTCCTGAGGGAAATAAATGGCTCCTTAGCCTCTAAGTGCTCCACTATTGTCACCAGTTAGCTGCTAACTTAATCTGCTGCTTGGTGCTGAGCATGTAAAGTGTGTTTATCAGCTCCCTGCACTGAAAGGACACAAAAGCACAAGAGTGACGGGCTGTAAAAAACAAAACAATTAGCTTAAAGACAAAAAAAGATTAAGGATTATTTAAACTATTGTAAACATTAAAACATTGACTACAGCAGCTTTAAGTTTAAATGAACATTTTGAAACACTGTGGATCACACAACACCTGTATCTGGTGAAACGAGGTGGAGAGGACTTTTATTTTGAAATTAGTACAAGTGAATCAAGCTACTTTCAATATAGTAACTTAAAGACAAACTCTGTGAGCTCAAAGTCAGTTCAAGCTTCATTATTAGATTTTCAGTTCATATGGAGACTGTTGATTTAATTTACCTCCCTTTTATTAAACAGACACACCTTAAAGTTACATATGTTGGTGTGGTTTTTTTTGTCACACTATCTCTATGCTTCTTACTGCTTCAGTACCAACATACATAACAGCCCATTTGCTGTTAATGTCCAGAAGGTGGCGCCATTGAACAGACAAACGAGACAGCAAGCTTTTATTCGGAAATGTTGTATTTTCTAGAAGCCTAATTGGTGAATGTATATTGTTCTTTTGTGAACTGTGTGGATTTTTTTACACTTCGTTTTCTGCCTAAACAAACTAAATAAACAAACTAAATAAACAAACTCTCTTTCTTTTCATGACTGAATATACTGAGTAAACAAACTGACTTAAAAGGACAACACCGCCTCTTCCTGTTTTAATTTGTTTATACATGGCGGACCCTGCCACCTTTGTTTGCATCTAACGGTGTTCTGGGACCTTATTTTCCTCCCAGAGCAGCTTGTTGATTCACGTGTGAAGTTTCTTCATTAATTGAGTTCAAATTTCTTCCCAAAAAACTACAAAGTGCCTCTTTAAAGTATGTTGTGAGCTAATCTGCTCTTCGACAGACAGGAAGCCAGTGTGAGGACTGATGTGATCTACTTTTTTTAATCTTGACCATGAGCTTGTTTGAAGCATCACTAAGACCAGACTAGAAAATGTGCCACCAATGTGCACGTCATGTCAAAAGGTGGTGCTGTTGGGCAATGAACCACAAAGGGCCCTCAGGCAAAGGTCAGTCATCTAATCTGTAATCTTGTTGCTCCAGTTTTCTTCAGTTTTGTCATCCAAAGCAAGTTTTACTCTGCAGGTTTCAAACCGCCTCTCCTATATTTACCTCACACACACATACTGACACTCCTGCATGACATATGGTGGAACAAGTGGGTAACTGTCAGGGCTGTGAAACAAAAGACCTGAAAAAGAAGAGAAAGAAAGGTTACAGATGAGGCAGCTGTGGAGGAGGTCATCAGATCCTTTATGTGAGTACTAATACCACAGTGTACAAATACTCGCAGTGTAAATGTTACTCAAATGAGTCTGAATGTCCTCTGTGACTGTTAAATCTACTGTTATGTATCAGGCCAACAGAATGTTACTGTTACTGTAGCTGGTTTAGGTGGAGCTCATTTTCAGGTTTTGACAAGATGAATGATTCAAATGATTAATAAAGTAGGTGTTTATTGATTTTTTTGTAAATCATCCAGCCAGTTAATCAGTTGTTTAGCTGTAGTCGTATAAACTGTTGGGTAGTTAAATTTGTAACAGAAGATCATGTTTTATAAGCTCTTCAAATGTTTTGTACAATCATCTTAATTATCACATTTTCACTGCTAACTGAGGTAACTAGCTAACAGAAGCTGTAGTAAACAGCAGTTAGCAGTTTTTGTTTTGAGTATGAGTTAGACAGGCTAATTTGTACATATTTTGCCATGAAGTACAATCAAGTTGCTAACTACAACCAATAAGAAGGCTATTTTTAATTACGGATTAAACTTATTTTCTCTATTAATTGATGATGACTGAAATGCCGTCACATTACCCAAAGAGACAACTTTAGCATGTTTGTTTTGTCCAAACAACAATCCAGATCTCAACATTATTGAAAAGTGTTAAAGATTATAAACATATTTTAAAGATAAAGTGTCAAACCCTTTACTTGCTGAAACCATAACAAGTTTTTAGGCTAAATGAAAATTTATTAAAATAAAAACAAAATGGGCAATAGGTACCAACTGGTTTTATAGCAAAAATCATATTTTATGATGAAGCTCTTCAAATGTTTTGTACAAAAATTTAAGAAAATTCCTCAAATTTGTACTTACAGGTGTAATATGTAATAATTTTAGTTGGAAACATTCAAATGAACCAAAATTATCAACAACATGTGAAGACAAAGCAGTTTGATGTTACATTGTCCATACTGTGTTGTCAATAAAAGTTAGCATGCTAACCAGCTACCCCCGTCCCCACCTAAACCTCCTTTGCTTACAATGTAAACACCAAAACTGAGCTAACTAGCTAACAGCAGCTCTAGTTCACTCAAACTTATTCCAAATAATTTAAAATTAGCCTATGAAAATACTTAAGAGGAAAAGCATCCAAGCCTCCCACTTGTGAAGCTGAAACAACGAAAAGTTTTGACAAGATGGAACGACGATTATCTTAACCAAGCTAACTAGCTAACAGCAGCTCTAGTTAGCAACAGTTAGCTGTTTTTTTAGTGTTTTTATTTTGTAGGATTAATTTGATTGGGTCATGTTTACATATTGTACCATGAAGTACATCAACCGTGTTAGTAAAAAATAAAAAATAAAAATAATTTAAAACGAAAAGAAAGAAAATGTTTGGTGTTTGGTGTCGACGTCATCCTCCGAAAACGAAGATGGCGGTAGTGAGCTGAGTCGCCGAGTCAGCAGCCAGCCAATTACACACGCGAAGGAGAACACATATCCGGAAATCCTTGTAGCATCATATTTGATTCCATTACGCTTTCCTTAAACAAATAAAACCGTCATTTTTCGTCGATACCTTCCACCGTGTCGCCTTCTGGAGCTTCACCCGCAGATTTATAAACAAATCTAGTGCGTAGTCCGGAGTCGTAATGGCCTCCAGGAAGCGAGGCCTCCCCAGAGATAACGGTGAGCCGGACGGACCCGCCAGCAAGCACGTCAAGCCCGCTGACAAGAGACACGTCGCCGCCTTGATTCTGGCGAGAGGAGGAAGCAAAGGGATTCCTCTGAAAAACATCAAAATGTTGGCCGGGGTGCCTCTTATCGGATGGGTGCTGCGGGCTGCTCTGGACTCGGAGTGCTTTGACAGGTAGATGAATAACTGTAGGAGCTAATATTAACTATTGACACCAACAACTGCAGCCACACACCCCCAAGTGCACTTTAAACACTTCACACGGCTTATTTATGTGTGTTAGCTGTGTTTATTATGTGTGGTATTGTAATATGTATGCATAGGTTTGAGCCACTTTCATTAAAGCCTCATTAAGGTGTTTGTTTTCTGCATAAGTGTGGCTGCAGACCATCTGACAGTCTGTGCATTTTATTTTGAAAAATATTCATAAAAGAGATTATTGATTAAACCGGATGAATGGGCAGCTGCACTGATAATCTGTTGATCTTTAAGACACTTTTCAAGGAAGAAAAGCTGAATATTTGCTTTTCTGACTGAGGATGTGCTGTTTGTCAAGATAAGTTAAGATTTAAATGTTCCTTTATTGATTCACCTTGGGAGAAATTGACAGGTAACACAGCAGAACAGAGGGAATAAAGTAGCAGGACAAGAGACGATAATAATCAGATTTATATTGCTTTTTGTTTTGGACGGCTGGTAAAACGGAATAAGATGAAGATTTTAGGTTTGATGAGCCGCGTTTCATCATTTTCTGACTTTATGCAAGCCAGATGATCATCAGGTTCACTGCTGAAAGAGTAATCAATAATCATAATGATCAGAAGGTGCAGGCTGATTGTTCTCCCATGTAAACCTCCTTCACTTCTCATGATGACCAGTGCTGCAGCGAGTAATCGATCTAAAGAAAATAGATTTCCAGCCATTCTGATAATCGTTTCAGCATCTTTTTTAAAACAAACATTTGCATGTTCCACCTTCGTAAAATTTGAAGAGTGAAAAACTAATCGATCAACAGCGATATTGAAAATAACCATCATTTGCAGCTTTTGTAACGACCTTATCAAGGTAACGTGCACTGAACTGGTTGTGTCTGAAATGACAGACTTTACTGGAGTTTGTAGTTTGTTTTAATTCTGTTTCGAAATGTTGTAATTTACAAGAATGAACATAAATCTTGTCAGTAATTACACACTGATAACAGATCGTGTATTAATAACCAGTTTCAGATGTAATTGTTCTGGTCCTGATGTTGGAAAAATAAAAGATGAGAAGAAAACAGAGCAGCAAACCTTGAGTTAGAAAAATGGTCGATACAGGTGATAATAATTTATATTGATGAGGCCTCTGTATCGTCCTTAGTGTGTGGGTGTCGACAGACCATGACGAAATCGAGAAGGTGGCTAAAGCGTGGGGCGCCAAGGTGCACCGCAGGACTCCCGAGGTCTCCAGAGACTCTTCCACGTCGTTGGAAACCATCCAGGAGTTCATCAGGCTCAACCCAGGTACGCCGACCGTCTGATCTCCAGTACAGGTCCGTGTGACGAGCACGAGCAGCTGCTTCATGTTTATCCTGTGTGTTGACTTCACAGAGGTGGATATCGTGTGCAACATCCAGGCTACGTCCCCGTGTCTCCACCCGCGCCACTTGAAGGAGGCCCTGGACATGATCAAGAAGCAGAGCTTCGACTCGGTGTTCTCGGTGGTCAGGAGACACCAGTTCCGCTGGCAGGAGGTCAAGAAAGGATGTGAGTCGACAGATGCAGGACGGCCGACATGGTGCTCTGAAAAATGACACACATCACACATGTTTTTTTTTGTGTTAAGTTTGGTGTTCAACATCAACAACAACGACCCTGAGCTCTCCAGTCACAGGGGTAGAAATATTGATTGTGCTCTTCTGTAATCTGATTGGCAGCTTAACCAACTGGAAATGACGTAGCAGAGGCAAAGATAAAAGTGAATTTGACTAAAGAATCATGTTACTTCTCGCAGTCATGACTCAGAGGCGTCAGTCCAGAACTCAAAGACTCTTAAAGAAAAGCAGGAAAAATCGTCAAATTTAAGAAACTGAAACCAGAAAATATTTGACTTTTTCGACTGAAACAATTTACTCGATTAAATTATAAAGCAGCTCTAAAACATTTATTTATATCATTCAGCCTCTTTGTAGATTTCAGGAGGATTTCATTATCTCTGGTGTCCATTGTGAATAAACTTCCTTAAATCAGATCAGAAATCTCACAAGAAGACAGTTCAGAACCTGCCTTGGAATGATCACATTTTTAAGTTTTCGTCAGTGTAAAAGTAATCCGGTGATAGTTGTCTGTACATCAGTGGATCTGTTGTGAACGGGAAGTGCTAACAGCTTATTCGGCAATGGTTAATTCTCCAAACTATAAACAAAAAAAGGCAGTAAAATTGGAGCTCAAAAGAGATCACCAGTCTGTAGCTGAAGCTTTTACGGGCTCTTGCTCTCCTGTTAGCATTACTGACTGCATTTAGCTAAAGGGACTACGTCAGCCTCACAGAACTGTTAGCACGGCTTGAGACTGTTATTGTAGTTTCCCTCTTTGTTGTCTATGAACCTTTGTATTTGCTTTTTCCGCCTATAATAGAAGATGTTTAATGACACTTGTTGAATGGACCTTGAACTTTTCCTCTCTCTTCCTCTAGCCGGTGAGCCAACAAAGCCGTTAAATCTGGACCCGTCCAACCGGCCGCGGCGTCAGGACTGGAACGGAGAGCTGTGTGAGAACGGCTCCTTTTACATCACCAAGAGGGAGCTCATCGAGAAGGGAGTCCTGCAGGTAACTGCAGAGGAGCACAGTGGGTTGTATTGTCCTGTTTCCACTCCTTTCATGTCTCCTAAACCTGCCAGTGTGTCATGTGCTTCATGTGACTCAACATGTGATCAGGAGGATTTTCTTGGATTATAAAAAAATCTCACTGCCTTCCCTTACTTCTGTTTTCCTATTCAGTCTGTGTGATGGTTGTTGGTGTCACTGTTTTTGTGCTCTCACGTGTATATGTGCCGTTTGTGTTTCCCTCCCTGCAGGGCGGTAACAAGATCAGCTACTACGAGATGCTGCCAGAGTACAGCGTGGACATCGACGTGGACATCGACTGGCCTGTGGCGGAGCAGAGAGTTCTCAGGTTAGATCAAATGAAAACACTTGTCAGTAAGCTTGTAATCGATCCAACGCTTTGGGGACCATCTCAAAAATCTGACTCGTCTGTTTCCACTGATGGCTGAGCTTTCATCCCGCCTTCGCTCCTCTCCACAGGTATGGCTACTTCGGCCGAGAGACGCCAGAGGTCGTCCGTCTGACGTTCTGTAAGGTGTCCGGATGTCTGACGGAAGGACGGATCTTTCTGTCCAAGTCCGGAGAGGAGATGTTGTCCATCAACACCAGGGACACCACGGGCATCCGCATGCTGCAGAAAGAGGACGTGGAGGTTAGAATCTGAGGGAAAGATGGTATCGGTGTATTTGCTCGCGTCGTTACGACCACACGCGCTACCCTCTGTGTGTCTCCTCCAGGTGGTGCTGTTGACCTGCAGCGAGGACCCCGTGGCCCAGTCGATGGCCGACCAACTGAAGAAGAGGACGGGCTGCGACGTGATCGACGTGGGAGAGGAGCCGCTGGATGTTTTGAGGCCGATGGTGGAGAAGAAGAAGCTGCAGTGGAAGGACGTGGCGTACATGGGTAAAGACAGCTGCAAGAGCACAAGCACGCCTCTCTAATTACAGCCTTTAGTCTCTACTCTCTAACGCTTTCTTCTTCTCAGGTAACGACAAACCAGATGTGAACTGCCTGAACATGGCGGGTCTGAGCGCGGTGCCCGGAGACGCTCCCGTGGTCGCCATCAACGCCTCCAAGTACACCTGCCACAACGTCGGGGGGAAGGGAGCCATGAGGGAGTTCGCCGAACACATCCTGCTGCAGAAACAGAAAGCCAAGTCGCAGATGAAGCAGGACCGCATCGACAGCAGCTTCTGACGCGACACACAGGAAATCTACCAGGAGAGTGAGAGAGGAAAATGGAGCGCTACGTATTTAAATTAAGAATAAGAATTTAAAGCAGAATTTAAATAATTCACTTTGTTTAAGATGTACGTTTTTCTGTGGGTAACTTTTCTTGAAGTATCAGATAATTTCAGGTGTTCATCACTAATTGTAGGAAGAGAAGGAATGTGAGTAATGCTGTGAAGAGAGTTTACTGCAGCACTCGCCTGGAGGCAGAATTCTCCTCGTCAGCTGCAGATGAGCGGAAAGACACAAAATGTTCGATCCAGAATGCAAAGAACAGGATGACACTACAACTGACACCAAACCAGCAAAATATCTTAAGCGTGGAGTGATTACTGAAGCAGTAAGTGGTTTGAATATTGAGATGTATTATTTTTATAGACTTAAGTTCCAAAAGGTAAAAACCCTAAAAATGCCTTGATATTTTATATACAAACCAAAATGTAACAAAAAATGTCTTTGCACGTCTTTATTTACGTTCCTCACGTGTCCTTAAATCAATAGTTATTAATAGATATTTTGGGAGACGTCGCTTTCTTGCACAGAATATAAATCAGAAAGTCGATATCACGTCCATGTCTGTGCACTTAATATGAAGCTGCAGCCAGTTAGCTTAGCTTAGCATGAAATCAGGTCATTTAGACAGCATTTAAAAACAACAAATATTATAAAAGCAGTAACTCAGTTAATTTGATGGACAAATCTGGAGCCTGGATGAAACTGCTCGCCTGGCTTTGTCCAAATGTACTGAAATCTACCAGAGCAGCACTTTTTAAACTAGCTAATTTACTAACATATCGTCTTTGTTTAATCTGGATGACAACTGAAGTTAGAAAATCGCCAATTTGTCGTTTTACTGAAAGGTTTATACTGAACTGTTTGATCGCCCAGAGCACCAACTTCCTGTTAAACTGCTACTTGTCGAGCTGTTTACACCTGTTTCAAGTCTTTATGCTAAGCTAAGCTAACAGCTAGAGCCTTTCATCTGATCTTTCGGCAAGAAAGCAAATATAAAGTATTTTGTTTGTGGCAATCGTCCTTCCATAATGTACCTGAAAGCAGCATTATGCTAACTCTTTTTGTGACTGTGCCTGATGCTGCAAGCTCACTTCCTGTTTCTAAACGGGAGGATTGATGATTTTTAGGTTAAAGCTGCTGTTTGTTAGGAGATTTTATTTAAAGATGATTTTCAGGTAAAGTGTGTGTCTTCTCTGTTTGATATCGTACAGCACGGTAATATTCTGTGTCCTGTCCCCTTCTTCTGTCTTCCACCCTCCTCAGAGATGACTCATTGTTTTGTTGGAATGTTTACGTGTCATTTGGCCCATTAAGTGATTTTATTTCTCTCTTTTCTTTTGTATTTATAATTGTGTATGAAGAGATTTTCATGTGTGAATCATTTTCAATGAAGTTGTTGATTGAAAACTGAGAGTTGTGGTGTTTTTGTTTTTTTATATATGCAGCAGAGGTAGAATTTGGTACCTTTGGACAGATCTTCAAGCTAAGCTAAGCTAACAGGGACAGCCACCATGGGACCTTATGCTGCATTCAAGTGCTCCTTTGATCGCCCCATTTCCGGTGGTTGGAAGAAGTTTTCCGGTGTGTTCATGTTGGAGTAAATTGGACGCCAACCTGAAGTTGTTACCACTCTCTTCCACCGTGTTTCATTGTCGTAAAATTGACATGGCAACTCGTTTGCTTACATTTTCTCAACTTTCCAAGCTGTTGTTTCGACTTAAGAGGGCATTCACTTGACTTTTACGATAATTCCGACAGCACCTGAATGCACCATCACAGTAATCAGCGTTAAAGAGACGTTTTTCAGTTTAAAAGATGATTTTCATCTTTTTGTAAGTACCTTTTCTGTGCGGAGGCGGCGGCCATCTTGTGTTGGTGACGTTCACTGAGCCGTTTACACAAAACCACGTAATATCTCAGTTTAACGACTTAAAAGAATATGTTTTAAATTGACAAACATCATATAACATGATTCAAATGGAATCAAACTATTAGTTTTCTCCCTGAAATCAACCAGGGGGAGACATTATTTATTGGTGCTAATGCTGCTTAAGATTGAGTCAATATTATTATCATTATAATAAGTTTAAGTTGTTGTAACTTTGTAGATCTGAGAGACAAAATATTCTAGAAGACAGCAGGTCACTATAGATTTACTCAAACAGGACTTATTGAGGACTCTTTTCAGTAAATAGTCCCAACGGTTGTCACATGATTCATGTCCTGTGCAGCATGTGTGTCTGGTGTTTAAGGGGGGAGGAAACACGGAAGTAGTTTACTGGAGACACACAGACGGATATAAAAGGGTGTGTGTTACGTATGTTGTTGTGTAACTGCACCACAGTGACTAAATGTCCTCACAGTGCAGTGAATCCCAGCGGAATGCTACAACTTACTACATTCAAGTACAAACCTGAGATATCGTTCTTTACTTGAGTCTTTTATTTTCATGTCATCCTCTGCTTCTGCACACTACACCTCAGAGGGAAATAGTGTTCTTTTACACCTTTAGTTACCTCTTTCTTTACAAATTAAGACCACTCCAGACAACACAAAAACACAAAACCCGAAACAACTCTGAGACATCTGAAACACGAGCAAGGGGGCCAGAAAAAGGTTAGAAATGTAATGTTAATCCAATTTTTTGTTGCAAATTCCTCACATTTACCTCAGAGGAGTAAAGTACTGGAATAATGCATGAATAATATGGACATCTATAAATGTTATAACATATATTATTGGCATTGGGGTGACTTCTGGTGTCTCTACACACATTGGGGACAAATCCTCCCCCCTGGTGTTCAAACTGCTGAACTACAGCAGAGAGCTTTAATCATGACACGCTCTCTTTTAGATAAAACTTGATGGAATTAATAAAAATGAATGTGTCTGTTTCTCAAAAACCGCAGCGGCATCATCCACCTCGCTGAAATGACCTCGATATCTATAGTATTTTCATTATTATGAACAAAATCGACAATCAGAGTGTCGGGAAATGTTGCTTTTTGCCAAGAGTTAGAAAACAAGATGTTATTATCTTGGGGTGATGCAATACTAATATCAACTATTTTAAACATTTTATTGTTTTATTAAATTATCAGAAAATCACTGAGAACACACAATTAAAATATTGCAGCTGTAAAACATCAAACCAACAGAAAGTCTCAAGAAGCCGACGATGAATATTTCTATAAAAATATGACTAGTGACATGTAATAAGACTTACAGGGCGATCAAAGTGTTTAAGTACAGTAATTATATTAAAAAGAGAAGAAGAAGAAACAACAGATGACTTCAGGTGTTGCGTCACTTCATCCTGCTCACAGGTGTGATGGTCAGCGGCCCGTCGTTCTTCCCAGATTTGTTGGTACATGGGCTGAAGAACGGGTAGACGCACTCGTTGAAGACGTCGTTGAAAGTGTAGATGTGGATTTTAGCATCAACATTGTAGAACGACACCTGTGAAGAAACGCAGCGTTGTTTTGAAAACAGAACATAAACTGGAAATTGGCGGAGAAAAAAACACCTTGATGTGTTTCTGTGACGTCACCTGTCCGTTCTCAAAGTCCACGAATATCCCGATCTTATTTGGTCTGAGGCTTATTTGGACGTCTGTGGAGGGCTCGGAACGAAAGGCATACTTGTTCCTGAAAAAGAGAAGAAACAAGACGAGGGTTCAAGGAAAAATTATTGTCTTCATCTCTCCGTCCCATTCCAGCTAATCAAACCTACAACTCACTTGTCTCTGAGGCTGAGGAACCAGTATCCGTTGCTCGGGGTGACTTCGATCTTCCCCTTCCTGTTGATGGAGTGTCGGGCCACTCCAAGATCCCAGTCCGTCTTCTTGCCCACCTCCACCTGTTCACAGGAAGCAGGAAGCAGGAAGCAGTCTTACAATCAAACACAGAGACATGTTGAAGCTCCTGTTCTGTTACTCTTCAGTGCCCAGTTTATTTATTTTGAAACTTTCTTTCTTTCTTCTTTCTTTCTTTCTTTCTTTCTTTCTTTCTTTCCTCCTTCCTTCCTTCGTTTCTTTTTTTCTTCTTTCCTTCCTTCCTTTATTCCATCTTACTTCCTTCCTATCTTTCTTTCTTTCTTTCTTTCGTCCTTCTCTCCTTCCGTCTTTCTTCGTTCCTTTTTTTTCCTTCTATCTGCCTTCCCTCCTCATTTTTTTCTGTCTTTCTTTCATCCTTCCTTTCTTTTTTCTCATTTCTTTTTTCTTTCTTTCTTCCTTCCTTCCTCCCTGTTTCCTTCCTTCCTTCCTTTTGTTCTCCTTTCTTTCTTTCTTTCTTTATAACTTCCTTCAGTCTTTTTTCCTTCCTTTCTTTCTTTTTCTTCCATCCTTCCTTCCTTCCTTCCCATCTCTTCTTTCTTTTTTCTTCCATCCTTCCTTCCTTCCTTCCCCTCTCTTCTTTCTTTCTTTCTTTCTTTCTTCCTACCTTTCTTTTTCTCATTTCTTGTCTTTCCCTCTCTCTCTCTCTCACTCCCTTCCTTCCAAGATACTGTAAAACTGTGATATTTGCGTTACGTAACCTCGGATAATAACCTTCTTTTAATCACAGAGACACAATTTGCTAATTAAATCAATCAGATATATCATAGAGACACTTGTGGAAACACCAGAAACGTGCTTTTCTGTTCGTGTAACCAAACGTGTCAATGACCGGACACACTGGGAACCCAAACAACACAAACTCTAAGGGTAAAGTGGTCTCACCTCCCAGTAGTGTCTCCCAGAGGAGATGGCCTCCCTGCCCAGTATACAGACGACTCTGTCAAACCTCTCTGGATTGTCTGGAAGCAGCTGGTGTCGATCTCCACACCTCACCTGCAGAAAAACACATTTTAATAACACAAAACTTCATTTTATATCCAGTTTAAATTATCTGCTTCAATTGCCACAGGTGTAAAAGTGGAAAAAACATATAATAATGTAATAATCTCTCATTTGATGTATGCAAACATGGATAAAGAGACTGTAAAGATACAGAAATATCCTCTTTGACTTAATTTTAACAGATGTCTCACACTCTTCATGTCCTCGGACATAACAAGCCTGGGGTGGGCAGTCATGGAGTTCAGCGTCACATCCACTGTGTTGAAGGAAAAAAATGTAAAGAAATGTACTCAACAAGGTGCAAATGATGTATATTATATCAAATATTATTAATTATGGTTTCGTTGGTTAATACAGCTGGTAGAAGTTAACATTCAATTGCTGAGAGAACGTGACGTTAGACGGGATAATGAGTTATTGTGAGTCATTTTAAATTAGTTTGAACTTTCTGGATATTTCTTAAGAGTTTGTGTTTTACTGTTGTTTTATACCTTCTTTCTCTCTTTCTTTCTTTCTTTCTTCATTCTTTCTTCCTTCCCTCTCCCTTTCCCTCTTCCTTCCCCCGTCCTTCTTTGCGGGCCTTCCTGCCTTCCTGTCCTCCCTGCCGCATAGTCGTTGGTCATTGCTGAGGGGGGCAGAGGGAGACGACGAGGGCTCAGCAGGGGGCACGACGGAAACGGCCGGGAAGGAAGGCGGCGATGGCGGAGGGCGGGAGGAGGAGGCTGGAGGGAGCGGAACAGGGCACGGCGGAAGGACGGCAGGAGGGAGGACCAGGACGAGGGTTCGTTCGGACGTTCTGCGGGCTTTCTGTTGTGAGGTAGGGTCATGGGTTCCATGGCGGGGGGCAATGGACATGACGTCGTCCTCTCTTTTTTCTCCCTCGTCCATCTTCCTCCCTTTTCTCCCTCCTTCCGTCTTCTTCCTCCTTCTTCCTTCTTCCTTCATTCTCACTTTTTCCTTTTCTTCCTCCCCTTTTCCTTCCTTCCTTCCTTCCTTCTAAATATTTCTGTAGACTTAATGTGTTTTACTGTTGTTGTCTCTTCATTCAGTCTATGTGGATGTAACATACCTGCGTAGTCCTGTACCATCTTCGTCCCTGCAGGAAAACAGTTTTGGTAAAAACGACACAAAATGCTGTTAAAAAACTAATTCAAGGTAGAATTCTTACATGAATATGTGGAGTATATTATGTAAGTGTGTATAAGGTGGAAGGGGAGTGGACACTCACTGGGTTGTGCTCGGACTGGACTGGGTTCTTGAATTAAGGCAGGAAATCCTGAAGAGAAGAAGAAGTGATGAACGCTTAAAATTCAAACATTTTATTCTGTGTAGTTTGGAAAAATCAGAAGTTATATAATTTACTTTGTGAATGCTATGAACTCACAGTTATCTTGTTGTCAGACTTAGTAAACATGAACAGTACAGAGCCTCGGCCACCAGAGGGCAGTATCTAGATACTTTATGACTGATACCAAATCCAACACATTTTCTCTTTCTTTCTTTCTTTCTTTCTTTCTTTCTTTCTTTCTAGTGTTTTGCACTTCACTCACCTGTTTCTATGATTCTCTTCAGCTCTGCCTGGAACTTCTCCATCTGAGCTCCCAGCGACCTGTAGATGGTCCCTGTTCCCAGGTCGGAGTCCACCGACACCGCAGACCAGTCCTTGGTAGGTGGAGGGCTGCAGAGGTTGGGGAAAGTCTAGGAAGAAGGTAGACATAAATATAACATTGATGTTTCCCATAATGTCAGAATAAGATGAACTCAGACTCTGTTAGATCGTCACCAACCTTGAGGCAGTGTATTTGGTCGTCTGATTGGGCGAGCTCGGCGAGGGCGCTTTCTCTCCTCCGCAGCTCTATTACCTCCAGCTCTAGCTGGCGTATCATGGCGTCGGCCTGGTGCTCAGCCGCCCTCCGGCTTATCTCCATCACCTCCATCAGCTCTGCCTGGGAACGCTCGATGGCCGACATCATCGTAGAGAACAGGCAAACGCTGCCCGCTGTCTCTCGCTCCACCGCCATCTGGTAATTGAAATGAAGCTCAGACAGTTCAAGACACCTTCACCGTCACTGTTTTCAGTTTTTCTTTAATTTTGTAGCTGCATTGAGGTTCAGTGCACAGTATAAGCCCCCAAAACAAATGGAAATATTCAGTGTCTATGGATTCTGCATCTGATTTAAAGAAGGACAGAAGTCCAAACTCTGAGAAGTCAGGAATACAGTTAGGGGTTTATGTGGAAGCATAACGGAGAAAGTACCCAACAAATAATAATGAAAACGGGGGTAAAACTCCCAAATTTGGGGAAAATGAAAAAAATACACGGAAAATTTGAGAATACACCCCAAAAATTGGTTAAAATCTTAAAGTTTCTTTAAAATCCTCAGAATTATGGAATAACAACAATCTAAAGATTCAAAATTGAAGTTGAAGCTGGAATATATGGTTAAAACCCAACAAATCAAGTAAAACCATGAATGTTTGGTCATTACTGAAAACCTTGAAGAAAGTATTGGCAGAATCCCCCAAATTAAGGCAGAAATACCCCACATGGGGAAGTGAAACCTTGATGGGTAAAAAAGGTTTTTTTTTAAATCTGGGCAAAATGGGGTTAAGAATTAACCTGAGAATGGTAAAGCTCTTAAACAACCCCAGACATTCATGTAGAAACCAACAAAATTCAAGAATAAACCAAAAGAAATAGGCTAGAAGTGTGAGTGATTACCACAAATGAGGTGAAAACTGAAATAAGACTCAATAGAAAATATGGTTTAAATCCCAAAGTCACGTAAAACAGCAGGAAGGACCTTGAAAACAAATATACAAGAAAGTACAGACAAAATCCTGGGAATTATGCAATGAATACACAAAGGTATGGATTTAAAACCTTGAACATTGAAAAAAACTATTCTTAATGTTGGTAAGAAACAAAACCTGAAGACGGTGGTGGGGGCATGTCTTTTGATAACAATCTGATGAACGGCTGACAGGAGGATTTACAGGTTTTACCACATGGCTGTGGTATTTTCACTGGAGTGTTTGTCTTACCTCCAGTTCACTCACTGACATTCTGATCTCTTCGATCTTCCTGATCCTCTGTCTGATCATCTCCTGGATCTCCTGCTCGGATACACTCAGCTGGGCCTGCACATACACAACACGTAGACACACTTTAAATAAGTCAAGCTATTGAATTTATAACTCTGCCTCAATCCTGAGCATCGAATCCAATTAACTCTGTTTTATTCCAAATAGGGCCATAAAATAAACATTAAGACGTGTCGAAGAAGAGTTGAAACTATTGATTGAGTTCATAAACTCATCAGGAAACTGTTTACAGAGATAATGAATCAAATAAGAAGTAGTATCATTTTCTCATGAGCTTACGTACACTCAAGACTTCTCTTTGCAACCAGTTGGGTCGCCCCTTGCTCGAAGCCCCCTTAAGCAATTTCGCATTGGCTTCCCTGTTCAGATCTGTGAGCTCAGTCAGTATTTATACAGACATCAATAGATACCCTCTGAATTTGATGGTTCGAGGTTAAGAACAACGTCATGTTGGGTTGCTTTTAGCCTCCATATCACCCATTCCAATCATGAACACACAACTTGCAGGGTTACCCTTTACATAAAAATGTCAACTGTGACCTACTTTGTCACAGATGTGCTTTGTTTTTGTTCTTCCTCTTACAGACGTTGTTCTTCATTTACAGCAGAGACACTTAACAAGTCCGAATGATTCGCTTCAAAACATCTTGTTTCTCTGACCTTGGTTTCCACCCATTCATCTGCGACGGACACTGTGTCATGATCATAATGGTCCAGGGTCTCGCATTCAGGACAGATGCATACTCGGTCAGTCCGACAGTAAATCTGAAATCCGTGAGAGAGAGTGTTTCAGCGTTAAACCTTCTTGTACCATGAAAATATAAACATATGCCACATGTTAAGACACAGCACTCTGAAAAGCCGACAATCAGTGACAGATATTGGTCCATAATGTTGGTTTACAGCCCAGTCACCAGAATCAAACGTTGTAAAAGTTTTAAGTTTTGCTAACATCGATAAATTCAAATTTGTACATTTGACATTTTGATAATTGTACAATAAGCGTATGAGATGACTTTTATGCCAGGAGGTGGACGGGAGGCAGAGATTTACTCGAAGTAGAAAGGACGACTCGAGGTAGAATGGATAACTCAAAGGAAAATGGACGTGGAGAGGTGACTCGAGGTAGAAAGGATGACTCAAAGTAGATTGGATGCGGAGGAGCATTCTAGCTATGTTTGTGGTGACCGATGGTGGTAAGCAGAAACATACATTACATTTATTTTGGCCGACTGGGTTGAGGTGTGAGTACTGTACCAATATTCCTCTGTGGTGGGTCTCACAGATAGGGAGGTTCTGGTCGCTTGAAGCCCCAGACATGGTGAACCTTCTCCGGCCTCTGGAGTGAGAGTAGGTGGGAGGCGGTGGTGGGGGTGCTCCGTTTTGGTTAATGGCAGCAATTGGACTGTGGCTGGGTACCGAAGAAGCCAGTGGGGTCTTGGCTGCTGAGAATGAAGTCAGGATGGGCTCACCTTTCAAGGTAGAAGAAACAGGAAACAAAAGAACGTCCTGACTAAAGCGACAAAATCTTAAGTGCATGCTTCCCAAGCAAACAACATAGAATTAAAGTGGTTCTTGTTTTCTTTTTTAATTAATCAAGACATCATGCCTCTGAATTACAATTGATACAATCATTTGAGACAAAATAAGCATTAGTCTACTGATTTGCTGAAACTGAACAGCTGTAGAGCCTCTATGATAACCCTACCCCATGATTACTTTGAGACTCACAGGTCGGCATCACTGGCACTTTTGGGAGAGGTCGAGGCAGCTTCTTCTTCAGTTCATCAAATAAACCGTCTGGTAGGCCTCCGTCTCCTCCTCCTACTGCTTTCACCCCTCTCTTCTCCCTCACGAGTCCTCCCCCTCCTCTCATGGATCTGAACTGCTCGGTGATCTCTCGCAGCGTCCTGTTGATCTGGAGGTCCGGTCGCTTCTGGAAGGTCTTCTTACACAGAGGACACTGGCAAACCTGGAGGGAAGGGATGGATGTTAATGGGAGGAAAGACAGAAGCGAGAGCAGAGAGACTAAATCTGCCTGATGTACTAACTCAAGTATTTGTCTCTGATAACATTAACTTGATGTGGCACTTGTCAGGACTACAATAAAAATCTGTTTTGACAACGTATATAATCTATGTTTGATGTGAAATCGGAGTTGGCTACATTAGGAGGTGAAAGAACTGATAAAGTAAACATAAAGTTACTTGAATTTCAAATGAAACAACACAAAATAATGACTTCATTTTAATTACAAAGCTCCAATACGTATATTTTCATTAACTGGCAACAAAATGCAACTAACCTTGACATAGTATCATGAGGTAAACAGAGGATGGGCAAGGACAGAAGAAGAGAAAGAGGAAGACAGGAGTAAGAAGGAGGGGAAAGACATCCAGGAAAAGACCAATCACCCACCTTGGTTCCGTCCCAGTATCTGCTGATGCAGCCCATGCAGAAGCTGTGGCCACATGGTGTGGACGAAGGGTTATTAAACACATCGAGGCAGATGGAACATGCGAACTGGTCATCAGACAGAAAGCTACCGTGTAAGGACATCCTAGACAGAGACAGAAAGTAATATATAGTCGAATGAATACCAACAAAAGAAAGAGGCTGCATTAAAAATGATGCAGAGTGTGTGTATGCTTATATGTTGATGATCTACCCTTATTTATTAATGGTCTTCTTTGCTTTTTGTCTTCCTTCTCTCGCTGTGATGTTATATCTTTAAAGCAAACAGCCAGAAGCAGACATAGTCATGGCCCTCTTTAAGAAATCAATCTTGACTTACCTTTTTAACTCCCTGTCACTACTCAGTACAACTGTCTTTGTAATGTGACAGCAGCGTGACCTTAATCTCCGGAGAGGGTGAAAAGGTGAAGTTACATAAGAAGCATATCTACTAAATCTGGAGAAGGAGCTGAGAAACTGAACAGTGAGTAAAATTGAGGGTGTTTTGTTGCAGTTTCGTTTAGAAGTTGAGTGAAAGCGGTCAATTCAAACTTATTGATGGGAAAGCTGAAGTTAGAATTAACAAAGGAAAATAGACATATTATGCAACACACACAAATCACGTCTGACGCCACAAATCAGATATGGATGGTCAAAAAACGTCAGGAATGAAGCAGGGCGAGATTCTGTCCCACATTATCACGTTCACTGAACATACAGTCTTTTTTTATTTTCTAAATGTTCTTGTCACAGTTTATCTCATCTATATATTGACATCTCAGTCATGAGCTGAACTCGTATAGCACGGATGTTAGCTTTAAGACTGTGGGAAAACTGCAAAGAAACTTGAGACATGTAAGATTTGACAGAGTAAAAGAAGCTAATCTTCTCTACACCAAACTACATACAACTGTCAGACGCCACAAAATAGATTTTAAGTTTAAAGATAGTTGATGGAGCTGTGGCATTAAAAAAATCAAATAATGACAAGTCGTAACTTAACTATTTAAAGTAAATGTTTAAGTAAGAATTCAGGTAGGAATGGAAGAATAAACAGGATGTAAATCTATAAAGCAGAAAAGCTTCCATGGATTGTACCTACATTACCCACAATGCAACTCAACTCCTGAGAGCTTAGTTGGAGATTTGGATGTGCTATGAGCTAACGTGTCCTCGATCCATAGAGATGAGGAACAGGCTACAGAGGTCTGGTAAACTCACTTCTTTCCAACTCTAAGTTGCGGTCCTCGGCCCCTCAGATGCTGACTTGAGTGACATCACTAGAGGCAATCTATTAGTTTTTGCACAGCTCCACATGAAGCCACAAAAAGGCCTTACGCAACTTTTTTTTCTAATTTGTCCTAATACTTCCCAATTCCCCTTTTAAATTGATGTAGTAAATCTTCAAATGGTTGTTGGTTAACAAATTCACATCTGCTAGTAACAGATGTTTTTTGAGCTCGCACCGTTTATGATCAAGCTAATGTTTTTGTAACTTACTACCTTTGCTAACTCAGAGTGTTATGGTTTCCTGTGACTATTTTGAAAATGTGTGGATATCAGAGACAGTCTAGATCTGACAGTCTAGATCCCCCGCAAGTCAGACTAGTGTTAATAATTTGCTACATATTCATTAAGTTTTCTATTTGGGATTTATTTATCAAAAGCTCAAAAACAGATGAGAGTATGTCTTTCTCAAAAAAATGTTAAGGTTTCTTCCATTTTTCCTGTGTTTTCCCTTGGGGACTTTATCCTCATCTGAATCAAGTGTTGTATGTTGTACGTATTAAAAAGCTTGTGGAGGCTAATTTGGAATATTGGGCGACATATTTAGTCCTGAAAACATGACCAATAGACGTGATTAAATAACATTAAAAGTTTGTTTTCTGTGTGGCCGAAAGCTTACCTAAAACGTGACATAACATAACATTACAACTTGTAGCTTCAGGCTTCATTACCCTGAGGGAAACTGGTTCGCAGCCAAGACATAGACAAAGCACAAAACACACAACATCCAACATCCAACTGAAACATATAATTAGAGCTAAAAAGAATGTCATATCAACTTCATAAAAGAAGTAATCAAAGTGAAGAAGTGATGTGAGGTAAAGTAAACAATGCTTGGCTCGAGTACAAATGCAGATATGTTGGAACGTCTTGATGGATACATTTAAATAATACTGCTGGCTCCTTGGGCTAATTATTTAGGACATTCATTTAATAATAAACTCAAATATAGGGCGGAAACAATCAATCAGTCAAGACAAAAATAACTTTTCAAGCACGTCACACATTCTCCAGCTGAAGATTTACTGCCGTTCTTGGTTGAATATCACTTGAATGTTGTTGGGTCTCTTGCATCCTTCGTCAGTTATGAAGATGTATTGTATTACTTTAGACATTAACACCTTTCAAATTACACTAGGTAGAAGAAACCTTTTACAGACAGCACATGAGATGCTCTTACGACACTTAATAAATGTATTCTTGAGATACTTTAATTACGAATTAAACATGTAATAGAAAATGAAAATTAGTACCTTTTTTGTTGTCTGTATGGATTTTAAAATATATCCAAACAGCTCCAGTTGTGTCTCGAGCCCTCACACTCTCACTTATGATGGGCGTTTGCTCAGGCTTTGAAATATAAAGGTGTGTGTGTGTGTGTGTGTGTGTGTGTGTCTGTGTGTGTGTGTGTGAAGACACACCACGCCCACTCAGGTCTAGTGTGACAGGTAAATGTGGCAGGACTGGTTCAGTCTGATACTCACAGGGAGTAGGTCAAATGACCACACACTCTCCCTTCAACCTCTTTTATTGTTCCATGTGTTAGTCAGGACGGGAACAAACACACTTTGAAGGGAGGGAGAAGGATTTCACCAACACACACCTGTGAGACTGAATCTGATACGATGTATGTGATTCCTTGGCCAGAATCATGACTATGATTAGCCAAATCAAACAGATGGATTCAGTGGAAAAGCTTTGTTAAACCTTATGTACACAACATGTCTGACCCCATACAGCAGGCCCACAACGTTAGTGACTAGCTGGGGAACATGGAGCAGAATTAGGATTAGGCCAGATATTTTCCTCAGGAGTTGGTGAACTCCAAAAAAGAGATTCAATTGGCTCCGTCTAACATCATTTATTTGAATAGGGCCACTCAACTGGCACCATCGAGCCACCAACACATGGTTGTTCTGTAACATGGATGTAGAAATTATTCAAAAACTTACTTTCAACAAATCCCAGGTTTCTGTAACAATTTGTCGGATGTATTGTAACATTAAGTTACTTAACATGGTGGAGCCAACTACTAACTACTACTTAGAGCTGATATACCTTTGCATCCAACCTTGATCCCCTTACAGTGCTTTAAGAGCTTTTCTTCATTTTGGTGCCCTGCTCCGTTAGCTTACTGGCTAACTTGACCAGTGAGGGTGTTATCAACATGACAAAAATGCTAAAAACCCTTGAAAACGCACAGTAAGTATTGCTAACAACATGTAAGCTCCCTGTGAAAAGTAAAGTAACTTACTTAAGAAGGAAATGAGCAGTGTCACTACAATGTTATCCTAGAGCTAACAGTTTGCACATAGACGTGAACACTAGCCTTCACTGAGAAGTTGCTAGTTTTTCACAGCTTCTTCACTCTGAATGAAATATAGCTGGCTCTGTAACTTTTGGGTCACTACCTTGCGAGCCTACAAGATGCTGTGTGTAATAAAAAGAAAAGGTTTTAAGTGGTTGGCAAACACATTTTTCTTGTTTGTTCCCATTTGTTTTAAGCTAGGTTGACTATGTTGTGAACTAACTCTGTATCAGACAACAAACAAAGCTTTTGTATTTTAATTTATCCATCAGACAAATTCATATGACACCATAAAGTCAAATGTGATAATGATTTTCTTTGTCTTCCTGTAAAAAAAATAAAAAAATGAAATGGGCTTGGGAACACGGAAAAACATCCTTTTCCCGCTCCACCCTGCCTGACATTATTTCCGTCTTCATCACTGTTATGGTATCACAACTAAAAATTAACTTGAAGGCCAACTTTACCGTGTTCAAAACACTGTGTGCAACAACGTGACTGGAGCTCAGTGATGGCATGAGGAATAAATCAGCTCATCATATCGTCGCCTCGATCTTTACCAGGACTCTGCTGGAATGCTTCTTGCCACCTGTATGTGCCTTTTGCTTGATCAGTTCCCTTTCAACTCTTTGCTCACGGTCTGTGGTTGTGTTTTCGCGTGCATTCATCTGTTTACTTTATCCGTGCGTGAGTGTGTGTTCAAACCAGTGGCATTTCACACTGACAAGTCAGTCATTCCTCTTGACTAATGAGGCAAAATCTCCAGAGAACGATAAGCTTAATCTCAGATAACGTGTACCCGAAGAGGAAGCTGGGCTTGGTTAAAAACAACAATAACAATGTCCTTAATCGTGTTGTTGATTCAGCTTCTTGTTAATTACAACCCATTCTGATAACACTGACCTATATAATAACTAGGTTGTGTTGGGTGTTGGTCAGTTTTGGTTGATTTATTGTACAGCAGTAGCACAAGTAGCATATTCTTTATTCCTCTGTGCTAGCAACAACCGCGGCCGGAGGAATTATGTTTGTCAAGTTGTCGGGCCGTCCTTCCGATTATGGTGAACAAGATATCTAAGGAGCATCTGGGGGACATGACTGCATACTTGGCACAAATGTCCGCTTGGACTTAAGGTTTGACAAAGTATGATAAAAAAACAAATATGTAGGGGGGTTTTAGCCAAAATCCAAGAATTCATATGTGACCTAGAATGACATTTATAGAGCGCCCAACAGTCCCCTTTAATGCAATCATACCCACTCCAATATAATAAAAAATATGCTAAAATCTTAATCTGGATTGTTTTTTGTGAGCTGCATAAAATTGTACTCAATCATAGATACCAGAACATGAAAAACAAATTCTCAAGAACAATGAAGTTCCTCATAATAGCACTTATCTACTGCTTGAGTATATGTAGCCTACTTTCCCAACCTTGTAATACACGTGTGTTTTACTTGTCACATGTTGCAGTGACACGCATAGAAGATTTGGCTCCAGGTGAATGTCCCTTAAATGAAAAAGGAACTATCTGTTGATCAACAGGTACCAGCCGTGCTCTTCCTCTTTTACATTCCGTTGCAGCCAGGTATAAACTGCACCTGCCTTGACATTTGACACACATAAGCTGATGCCAAGACATGAACTTGTTTTCTACGATCCTTGTAAACAAGATCATTAATGTGACTGAATGACTTTCAGTTCTTTAATGTAGTGAAAATGGAAGCTGCACAGTTTAACGTACAATAACAGCAATAACAGATTGTTTTTGGAGGCATAAACAAGTTGTGAACGCTACACGTTGACATATCTTCACATTTTTAAGTTGATATTGCAAACTTGCTGCAGTTACGCAGCAATGTTGGCATCATTCAGAGTTAACCATCTTGCAAATGAAACCTAGATATAGTAATGTTAACTTGTGTGAGATAGCTATCTACACAGTCATTGAAAATGGTGTGAGTCCAAAGGCATAAATTACATTTTGCTCATTCATCGTTTTATTTTTATTTTTTAACTTTATTAAACTGCTCTTTCAAGCATCCCAATGCAGTGTGTTCCTCCTCAATATTCAAAAAAGTTTATGGGACATTTTAAAAAAAATTGGATTTAAGATTATTGCTGGAAATATGCTCTCACAAACACAAGTTTATGATGCTTATGATACACAGTTTGTAATTTTTTAAGCACCATTGCCAGAAGGAACAAGTTGCAGTCACATGACTTCAACACTATAATATACACACTTTGCTATAAATTGAACAACCTACAAGTTGTAAAGTTAGAATTGAATAGATACACTCCTCAGTTAAAGTCTGTGGCCACACACACTGGAGAGAAATTTAGGTCAATGTGTCAAGTCAGACTCCACCAAAAACATAACTCATAGATAGATAACATAACATAACATAAATAACTAGATACATAAGACTTTTGGTATGCAGACAATTTGAGGTAGAGTGAGCGTCTGCAATGGAAAATTCTGGAATTTTTAGAGTTGACTTTGTGAGTCAGTTGGCTGTGGTAATTTTCCACTTGCCACTACTGTTTAACTAAATTTGATGGATTACAAAAATTCACATATTCACGTTCCCCTCTGGATGAAATGTAATAACTTAACTCTTAATCTAGTGCTATCAACAGGTCCAATTTTAACTTTGTCTTGTCGATCTTACGACATTTCCCTTACTAAGCTCTACTTTGTCTTGAGCCCTAATTAGCAAATGTTAGCATTCTTACATGCTAATTTACAATGGTGAAATGATAGGCTAAGAATTATACCTGCATACATTGTGTGTATAGCACTGGATTGAAACCTAAATTCTGAGTTAAGTGTGGCCACGTTGACGCACCATTGGCCTAGTATTTGACTCTGAGAGCCTGGAGGCATCTCTGGTATCCCTTTCGAGAAGTCACAGTGACAAATGATGAGCCTACCTGTGATCCCAATAGATCACCCTATGCATGCAAGCGTGTCAATGTCACACAGAACAGTAAAGAACAAATAAGTCACTCGTGAGTTACCGGAGGCTCGCTATCCATTTCTGAGTGGCTCTTTAAAGGTTGAAAGATTATTTTGATACATTTGGTGAGGCAAAGTCACTTAGCAAACCTATGTTAATTTATATTTAATTAAATCCAGCTCCTTTCCAACATAATAAGTAACAAATATAGGCCAATATACAGCACAAATATACTGTTTGAAAAAAGAATGGGAAACACAGTTTGTGTGTGCGTTTGTGAGATAAAGGCTAATGCCGACTAGCTAACATGGTCACAATGAGAAAACCAACATGCTGATGTTTGGAAGGTTAAATGTTAGCTTGATAAGATTTGCTAGTTAGTGCTAAACAACAAAGACGGCTGAAGAGTGTCATTAGTTTTAAGTGATCCAGTGTGAAATTACTGGTTCATTCACACATTATTACAACATTGCAAACGCAGGAAGAATTTTTTAAAAGGCAATTATTTTTTTCACAGAGAACATTTCCTATAAAACAGGAACCAAAATAAAAGCAATGCAGGTTCATTTGGCTTAATTTCAGATGAGTGACACATGAAGGAAATTTCCATCTGAGAAATCTTCTTTCTGTTCCGCTGAGGAGCTTCTGCCAAAAACCTGGGCTGGTACAAGTATGATGGATGGAGTATGACAATTAAACGATATGTTGATTCAAAACTGACCATTTTAAATGGTTTTCTTGATGTAATTTGAGCAAATTGACACGTTATGTTCCAAAATTGTTGTGGCAGATAAAACACTAAAAAATCATCAAAGCATCTTTTCTTTTTCAAACCCACAAGGTTTACAATCCCATGTTCACCGTTCAGTCAAATCCCTGTTCAGAGTTTTGCGTTTCTGGTTTGAGTGCTGTCATTCAATTTCAATATTATTCCCTCGCTGTCAGCGGTGCAGCAAAGCTTTTTCCAAGCTAGAAAAAGTTGGGAGCCAATATGGCTAAATATGAAATCAAGTCTCCACATTTGCTGATGACTGATTGTTCTACATTCCCTCCACAAGGGCTTTCTTTTTCTTCCACAGAGGCTTCCTCTGGACCTCAGCTGTGTTGCTGTAGGTGCAGTCGACACTGCTGGCTCTCTTCATCTGGTACATCACCTTAGCTGCTTCATCAGAGAGAGTCTGAAGAAGAGAAATCGTTGTGTAAGTGATATTCTTTGACACACTCAGTCCCATCTGTACGCCTGTTTATTACGAACTTAGCTTAAAGGTTTTCTCTGTAAGGTTTACATAAAATATCATTCAAACATGTAAACTTCAGTTTTGTCTAACTATTCCCTAATAACAGACGAACACTTTTATTATCTTTTTCACATTTTCTGTAAATAATGGCTTTCTACAACTTTATAATACAATTATTTAGGTTGTGGCTTCACCCAGGTTTTCTACATCTTGCTGTGCTGTATGTCAGTTGTTGTCCTCGTTAAACATTTTTTAGTGCGCAAAAATAAAACTTATCTAAATCAAAACATGACCTCTGAAATAATAAATAGTTGTGATAAAACTGCTAACAACACAAAATCAATCCTTAATTTCTTTAACTGTTAAAATAAATTCACTTGACCCTGAAGAACTTAAAATTACTGAATATTAATGTCATTGATGAAGCAATCAAATGCTGACCTGGGATTCTGTGGTGATGTCATCACAGATTGTCGTCATGGCGTTCACCCAGTTGCCGTAGATACTCTCCTCCTGTTGGATTGGCCTGTGCTTACTGATGGCAGAGAGAGGAAGTGTATTACCCAGAACAACACCTTGAATACATACAGAAACCCAATCACACGCACTGTATCAGACCTGCTTGTCTAGCCTTGAAGGGAAATTCCAATATTTTTAAAACCTGTGACCCATGTTTACATGTTGGGTGTGTAAATGATTCAGACTTAACAAAAGGTTTGGAATTGATCCAGCAGACTGTGGGAGCTGGCAGCTATGACAAGGCTGCAATGGCTGCCATATCCTTCTGGGAAACTCTCACCCTCAAAGGTGTTTCCAATTAAAGGGCTTGTTTTTGCCACTGACAGGCTGAGGTTGTTATTTTTAGAAACAAATTCCTACAGTGATAGACCTTTTTTGTTAAATAATAAGATCATTTTTGTCTCCACAAACACAGAGAGAGGCGACTGGAGTTTTTATTTATAAAAGTCACGGCTGAATATTTAACCGATTTAGAAATTCATGATGAGGCAACAACTGAAACAACTCGATATACCAGGGTGAGACTTGAGGGAGTCTTGTGAGAGGTCATTTTTATGCTAATTGTCATGTTCACACTTTTATTTTGGGGGTCCTAGTAGAATACGTTTACATACTTGAATTCTTCATTGTAGCTACAGAGTAAGACATTCAAAGTCCTTGTCTTATACTTTTAATAGGTTTTTATCCGTCATCTGCCCTCAGAGTGAAGTCAGAGTGAAGTCAGAGAGTCGTACCTGATTTGGTCCACCAGGTCTTGCTGGGCTTTAAGTTGCCTCTGTGCCTCCTGCACTCGACCCTCCATGGTTAAACTGGCACAGAGTTGAGCACAGTGAACGCCGAGGACAGCCATGTTGAGGCTACCAGTTGAAATTCGACTTCAGAGAGCATAAATAAGAAAAAGAAAGATAAATGACTGTCTTTCTAAGACAAACACAACAAAACTCACTTCTGACAATCAAGATAATTACTCTTTTGAGTATATACATTTTCAGTCATCTCACTAGTGTTAAATATCTAATGAAATGATATTGAAACATGACTGAGAACAGTTTTTGATCTCTGAAGTTTAGTATTCGGTGTTTACCTGCTGTCAGCAACTGGCCGCTGTTCAGTGATGATGCGAGTGACTTTTTGTAGGTCTCTGGTCTTGAAGCTCAGCTGAAGTTGAAATGGAAGTGTGTCCCTCTTGAGAAAAACTGTCACACACATCAACAGACATTATATGTTAACATGGATAACAGTTTATTACATACAGTTATAATTAAAACTCTGGCATTTGGCTCCTCTCGAAGTATCTAGTACCAAATTTAATTTATTGAATATGTCCACTTCTGCTGAGTTTGAGTCCCCACTATGTCAGTGGTCTGGCGTTTCACGGTCCCCACTATGTCAGTGGTCTGGCGGGTCACGGTCCCCACTATGTCGGTGGTCTAGCGGTCACGGTCCCAACTATGTCGGTGGTCTGGCGGGTCACGGTCCCCACTATGTCGGTGGTCTGGCGGTCACGGTCCCCACTATGTCAGTGGTCTGGCAGGTCACGGTCCCCACTATGTCGGTGGTCTGGCGGTCACGGTCCCCACTATGTCGGTGGTCTGGCGGGTCACGGTCCCCACTATGTCGGTGGTCTGGCGGTCACGGTCCCCACTATGTCATAGATCTGGAGGGTCAGTTTTCCCATGATGTTCGGTGGACTGGCGGGTCATGGTCCCCACTATGTCTGTGGGCTGGCGGGTCACAGTCCTCACTATGTCTGTGGGATGGCGGGTCTTGGTCCCCATTATGTCAGTGGTCTGGTGGGTCACGGTCCCCACTATGTCGGTGGTCTGGCGGGTGATGGTCCCCACTATGTCGGCGGGCTGGCAGGTCACGGTCCCCACTATGTCGGTGGGCTGGCGGGTTATGGTCCCCACTATGTCGGTGGTCTGGCAGGCCACGGTCCCCACTATGTCGGTGGGCTGGCGGGTTATGGTCCCCACTATGTCGGTGGTCTGGCAGTTCATGGTCCCCACTATGTTCGGTGGGCTGGCGGGTCACGGTTCCCACTATGGTTGGCGGGCTGGCGGGTCTTGGTCCCCACTATGTCTGTGGGCTGGCGGGTCACGGTCTCCACTATGTAGTGTGCCTAATTAACAGAATATGGCAAAGCTGAGTATGTAAGTATCATAACGCCTGACTTACCACCCATGAACTCTGGTTTTACGGCAAACTGAATGGTGAGCTCCAGCCCTTTGGTCACGTTCCCTATCGTCCTCACCAGTTTGTGATTATTTTCATCCTCGTAAGGAAAATACCTGTGTAGAAAAGCAAGAGAAGGGAATTTAAAACCACCTTAAAAGAACAAATTATCTAGAATATTAGCCATGTTTTGGGACTGCTAAAGTGTTAGCGCGGAGCAACAGACTGTGTTTTTGTGATTGGTGTGTCAAGTCACCACTCACACTCCATCAGAAGCGAGCAGGGTCGCCGTTACTCCCGTAGCAAGCACATTGTCGATGGAGGCTAACTGGATCTCTGTCGCAACGGTACCGATGCTAACCATGTTCACCTGTGAAAAGAGAGGGACCAGGAGTTTAGATTGCAGTCAACTTTCTGTCTTCATACCATTTACAAACATATTTAAGATACAGAATCTAACATTAAAACACATTGAATGGCTACGATGTCTCACCCTTCCACCAGTAGTGTCTGCAAGTCTTCCAACGTCAGCCAAGGAACAATCTGTCCCCTCAAAAGTCATGACTGATATTATTACTCTGTAAGAAGAAAAGAAAGAGAATACTTTTATTTTGATTCATATATTACGAGACATGAACGGTCCCCATAACAACTGTGTGTGTGTATGTGTGTGTGTGTGTGTGTGTGCATCCTCACCCACTCCCCACGGCCTGCTTGGCCAATTGTTGGTAGAAATAAGGAGTCAGAGAAGATGACAGAGACGAAGTTTCCTCCATCGTACCCAGTCCGATGTTGGCTTTACCATCAGTGCACAAAATCACCTGCAGAACGCAGAAGATCAGGGAAGTCATCACCCATCAAAGACTCACAAATGTGCCAAAATATACCTTTAGACTTTCTCACCTTTGACCCAGGGTACCTTGACGCCATCGCTACCGAGGCTAATGCTGCAGGACCGAGACTGGTGGCCCCGTGCTCCTTGAGTCTGATCATACAGCAAGATCAAAAACAACAGATTACATCTCCGTACCACAAGCATTGGTTTTCAAACGAGAAGTGAAACACACACACACACACACACATCCTCCATCGTCACGTACTCTTTGATCCTATGTACGAGCTGTTGGTGGGTCTCGGCGATGCAGTGTGGGATGCTGTAAGACACGCCCTGCTCCCATATATGGTCGTAGTCAACCAGACCCCAGTCCCTGAGAGTGAGAGGTGTACTGGTGCCGTCACCGTATATCACAACCTGTAGACGACAAATGCATGAGAAATAGGTTGATACCCATCCATCCATCCATTTTCTTCCGCTTATCCGGGGCCGGGTCGCGGGGGCAGCTGCCTGAGCAGGGACACCCAGACTTCCCTCTCCCCGGATACTGCCTCCAGCTCTTCCGGGAGGACCCCAAGGCGTTCCCAGGCCAGCTGAGTGACATAGTCACACCAGCGTGTCCTGGGTCTTCCTCGGGGTCTCCTCCCGGAGGGACATGCCAGGAACACCTCCCGAGGGAGGCGTCCCGGGGGCATCCGAAACAGATGCCCGAGCCACCTCAGCTGGCTCCTCTCGATGTGGAGGAGCAGCGGCTCTACTCTGAGCTCCTCCCGGGTGACAGAGCTCTTCACCCTATCTCTAAGGGAGCGCCCTGCCACCCTGCGGAGGAAACTCATTTCGGCCGCTTGTATCCGGGATCTTATTCTTTCGGTCATGACCCAGAGTTCATGGCCATAGGTGAGGGTCGGAACGTAGATTGACTGGTAAATCGAGAGCTTCGCCTTTCGGCTCAGCTCTCTCTTCACCACGACAGACCGATACAACGACCGCATTACTGCGGCCGCTGCACCGATCCGTCTGTCAATCTCACGCTCCGTCCTTCCCTCACTCGTGAACAAGACCCCAAGATACTTAAACTCCTCCACTTGAGGCAGGAACTCTCCTCCCACCTGGAGGGAGCAGGCCACCTTTTTCCGGTCGAGATACCCATCAACCGTTAACCTACTTAAGTACAGCATCTTTTGAGCCTTTCACTCTCTAACCTAATGTTGTTTCATCGCACAGTGTTTTATAATTCTTCTGTTGTTTTATTTCCATTTGTGATGTTTATATCTGATGCTGATTATGTCTTTTGAGGCACTTTGTAACCCTGTGCTATACATAAATAATGAAGCTTATCTACGTTTGCAGATATTTCCGTAGTGAAAGTCTGACAGGTAAAAACAGTGAAAAACACCTCTAAACGTCTCATACAATATTTAATTGTGACTTTTAAACCACTTTTTACCTCTTGTCACACTTTATAAGCTATGGAGGACAAAAGTGGTAAGTAGTTCAAATCAAAAGTAATTTTCCTGAAGAAATACAAAATATTTTATGTCGAAAATAAAGAGAGTTTGATTCGTTGAATCATAATGTGGCACAATTAACCAAAATTAGCAAATACAGTTATTGACATACACAATGACAAGCAAGTGTTTAATTTTAATCATTTCATTAACTTAATTTTATTTGGAGAGAATTATTTCCCTTCTACCTCATCGCTGAACGTGACCAGTGCCACTCTCCTGTGTGGGGACTCCTGCAGGAGGGTTGACAGCGCCCTCTGGAGGGCGTCCTGCATCCCCTGAGGAAAACAAAATATGTGTTTTAACACCACCACCAACATGTCCACCATGTTTATGTTCACACTACAGGTAAAGAGTGCAAACACCAAATCAGGAACTCACCTCCAGTCTGGATATGTATTTCTTAGATCCACTGCTTGATGTGACCTGAAGCGAGGCAAACATGTTAGGAAAAAGAAGAAGAAGATGAAGGAGAAGAAGAAGAATGATCTGAGTACATCTCCTGAACACACACCTCTGTGGTGACACTCATGCTGCCAGAAATGTCCACACAGAACACGACCAGCGTGTCCTCCAGGTTCTGGTAGTCGTCGTCGCTCTGACTGGGCAGGTAAAGGTCGTCGGTGTGCACACCTGCACGCTGCCCTACACACACTCTCTGCACGCCGTCGTTCACGCTGTTCTCACATCCACAGAACTCACACAGCCACATCTGAGCGAGATGAAGGGAAGAGGGGGTTATTTTATTTATTTTAATTACATTTATTTAATGCCTCATGACAGTGTGAAGGAAACATGCATCCATACATGAGCAGGTGAGATAAATTACCACTCACGTTCTGCTGCAAAGAACTCAGACAGGACAAGGCTGCACTGCATTTCCCACAAATCACTGGGCTCTGGAAAGTCTCCAGGCCTGAGGCTGCAGAAAATAAAAAGAGGTATGAAAAAACAAACAATCGAACAGGTATGTGTGTGTGTTTGTGCGTGTTTGTGCGTCTGACCTTGGCTGATGTCAACGAGTTTCCCGATACTGAGTAAGACGACGTTGAGGTTGGATTCCAGCCGACTCTCTCCTTCCAACTTGTCAACTGATTAAACAGCACGAAGGAATTAAGAAAGCAAACAGCAGATGTAACTTAGTAACACTCATGATTTACTTTGCAGGAGCCTGAAAGGGCAAACAGGACTCACGTCTGGGCGGTACGGGAGGAGGGAAGGAGGGAGGACGAGTGGAAGGCTGGGAGGGAGGAAGAGGTGGAGGGTGGGAGGGAGGACGAAGAGGAGGGAGAGGAAGAGAAGTGGGCCGAGGTTTTCTGAAGCGACGAGGAGGCAGCGGCGGAGGAGCTGAACCTGAAGACAGAGAAAAAAGAGCTAATGTAAAGAAACATTGTAGTTATTTCCCACGTTAGCATGCTCGGCTAGCTGCCGCACTCCCTTCTACAGTGATAATCATTACTTCCAACCACAACCAGCCTTTCAATATGTGACATTTACATTTAAAAAACAACAAAAAATACATATAGCACATGTTCTGTTTTGTATTTCTCTATTGTATAGAAGAAGTCCTGGATGCTGTCGAGATTCAAGCTAACGTTAGCAGCTCTGTCCTGCTCTGTTTTTGGAGTGAGTCCTCACCAACAGGCTATTTTTGCTAGCGGCAGCTATTGTTAGCAGCATGTACTGAAAACAGGTCAGCGCTAGTGTTTACACCGCTCTCACATGAGCTTTAGACCGGGGGAGGGCTAGCTGGTTAGCATGCTAACTTCACTAGGTATCTCTTCAATACAATACAAAAACATCATAATGTTAAAAAACTGCTATTCATGCACAGTCTGGTGATTATTTAGTTATTTTTTGGATGTTGTCAACTAAAATTCTCACATATTGCACATATAACATTTTGGATTCAGTCGTGACGTATTTTATGGCTATGATGCGTCCACTTTTATCTAAGTTAAAGACCGGAGTGCTTCTCTTACTGCTGTATTTAAGCATTTCAACCTCCCACGCCGTGTTTTTGTGGTCAGAATCGGCCTCAACCGTCATTGTTGTCGCACTGCTTGACAATCAAAGGAGATTTTAATCGACTGATATGAAGACGGATTTGTTCTTGAATAATTAAGATATATATGACCACTATCTCTGTGTGCGGACTTCCCCTCGTTGAATTGCTATCTGCACATCTTCACAGTGCTTCTTCAGATCTTGCTTTTTGCAAGCAAGCCCACACACACACGAGCGCTCACACATTACTACTTAATACGCTTTCCTGTTATTTCACTGCAATACTCTTGAGGGCGTAAAGAACTCTCTAGACAGAAAAACAACAGTTTAGATACGTTGACCTTTATGGATGTGGTGTGTTTTCACACGCGTGTGTGTGTTAACCGTCACACCGGCGTGGATGCTGGGAAATATAAGCTTGTGAGGGCAGAATCATGGTGTTAAAAATGTAAGGTCGATCCAACATTTTCAGCGGGCCTTCAACAACGTGTAGAGCAGCCTGGGGCGCCACATATAAAGAAGCTGGCAGCAGTTGTAACATGACGAATGTTGAGGCGCATTTTTCCGGTGGTTTCTGAGGTGGAGGGTATATCAGAGTCGCTCGCTCGTAAAACAATCCTTTGTGGCTCAAAAGAATAACTGGTAAATATGTTTTAACAATAGCAGTAATATTATAATAAAGAAGTAATTCAGTGCCAGGTTAGGTTAACACGCTCACACGATTGCAAGAGGACTATCATCAGTGTTTTGTTTTACTAATTTAAGCATAGAATTCTTGTTAATGTGCATTTTTAGACACATTTCTTTCTGCTGAAAAATCAAAAAACCTTCAAAATATTATCAAACAGCAGTTTGGTGGCACCCTGGGGACCATTTGAGAGTGAAGACCCAGGAGAAAGATTAAATTAAACGGCACATATAATCAAATGACTAATTACACAATCTATCCAGGCTGAAGGGATGCTTACTGTCATCTTTTGACTCAGGAAAAACACTCTTATTTTGAAATAAAGAACATGACATCACTGTCATTTTAAGTAATTAAGGACAAAGCAATGAGATACAAAGTGCTTCACAATAAAAGCGTTAAATATCAAACAGTCAGGACTGTAAAAACACGCCAGCACCAATATAAAACTGAACAAAAATAGAAATAAAAAGAAAAAAAGGTAACTATTTTAACTCACCTGCTCCATCAGGCCTCCAGTTACACACAACATGGCTGCAGGCGAACTCCATCTGAGACACACAAAGAAACAAAAACACTGACTTTTCTCAACTTCCCTAAAACAGCGATGAAAACAAGAGAAATATTTGAATTTTTCAGATTGCAGAAATCAGACGCATCAGCAGAAAAACAACGGCAGCAGCTCAGCTTCCTGCTATTGTGGATACAGTATCACCACGGCAACAGAGACCTTGATCAGCTTATTTTTTGAGTTAACAGGTGGGTGAGTAAAACCATGACAGCAGTCGCTTCCTGTTTGAACTGTATGAGAACAGCATGAGAAATGGATAAAGTGGCCTGGTACAGTGAGCATACAGGGTCGTATTTAATGTTTATAACACGTATGTATTAGTTTGAATCAGTTGATCTGACAGAGCAGGATGTAAAATCTAAGATCTAAACTGACACAAGAATTTTTAGTCATTTTTAAACCAGATTAATTAGGTTTTGTTTTGTGCATTTTAAAGTTTGTGGGACAGGAAGCAGAAACAGGTCAGTCATTAGCTGTTTTGGGGAGCAAACCTCCGACTGCGTTGTTGGTCTAAAACCACAAGGTCACGACAACACTGATAAAATAAACAATATATAAATAAATGATTGTTTCAGCTCTTTAAATGTGAACATGTGCTGTTATTGTTCTTCTGTTTGAACATACAGCAAGTTAAATATATTTATATAACCTGATATACTGACCAGATAATCTCTGAGCTCCCAGTCCAGACAGAATCAGCTATTAGCACGTTAGCGGCACCTTGCTAACGGCGGCCACAGTTAACACTGCTCGCACAGGAAATTTAGACCAGGATAGGGCTAGCTGGTTAGCACGCTAAGTTCACTGGATATCTCTGCATCACAATAAATGTTAAAACTGCTATTCATGTGCAGTGGGTTTATTGTTATATACAGTGGTGTGCTCGTGGGGGGGGGGGGGGGGACCCTCTTGGGAGCCAAAATGTGTGCTGATGTGTCCTCGTGGTTGGCAAAACACACTAAACTGCCCCCTCGGCTGGTTAAAACATGATGAACTGGCCTCTCGGGAGCCAAAACGTGCACTCGAGCGCCCTCTTTGGAGCCAAAACGTTTGCTAAAGTGCCCTCTTTGGAGCCAGAACGTTTGCTAAAGTGCCCTCTTTGGACCCAAAACGTTCGCTAAAGTGCCCTCTTTGGACCCAAAACGCTCGCTAAAGTGCCCTCTTTGGACCCAAAACGCGGGCTAAAGTGCCCCTGTTTTCGCCCCTACCCTTCAAAAAGTCTGTTCACGCCACTGATTATATATATATTTGAATGTTTTCAACTATGAGTCTCACATATTGCCCCTTTAACATCCTGAATTCAGTCGTTTGACTTGTAATGAGCTACTTTATGACAATGATATGTCTAATAATACCTATGTGAAAGACCAGAGTGCTTCTTTCACTTCTCTATTTAAGCTTTTTAAGCTCCTGCGGCGTATTTGTGGTCAGAAACCGCTCAGTCGACATTGCTCAATGATCACATGAGAATGACATGACTGATATGAAGTACGGCTTCGTTCTGGAATAATTAAGATATACATGACAACCTTTTTCTGTGTGTGGACTTCCCCTTATTGAAGTGCTATCTGCACATCTGATACATATTCATTGTTTCTCATATTGCTCATTTAAAAGCGAACCCTAACGACTCTCACCAGAGGATATTTTAAAGGACACGTGGATATTTACAGGCTTCTTTTGTGTGAATTTTTTAAGGAGGCGCAGACGTTTTCCGGGTTTTTGAGGCGACCACTTCACCGGAAATCGGACCGTCTCGATCTATGATCCTAGCGACAAAAAAAACAGGTATTTTAACCCAAACCATGATGTTTTCTTAACGCTAACCAAGTGATTATTGTCTGTTAATCTAAGCTGAGCGTTGTGTCAAGAGAGAAATAGACAATTCAACCTAAACAAATGTAAAATTGCAACACAAAGAAACATACTTGACTGACATTTACTGTAGTGATTGAGTTGCTGATACTCAAGCACTTATCAATTACTTATTAACTAATTTTATTACATGTGTTCTACATCAAGGCCTAAAATAATCCGTACCTGGTAATTACATACACTCCTTCTTGTACTCCGTCTGGGTTGAAATTACTAAAGTTTTCCACAGATGTCTGCTTTTCCAAAGGTTTGTAGTCATTTTAGAGTCAAACGGTGAATGTCTCACTTGCACTATATATTTAACAGTTAAACTAAATTATAGTTTAACCACATCTGTTGCTTCCATGGTTAATACATCTAATTCTGACGACCCATTTTATACACTTTACACAACTTTAAAACAGTTGAAAACATGAAATAACATGTCAGGAAACTGGTGTTTTTATTGGCAGCTTGTCGAGCAGGTTCACTGATCACTCTGCGTCTTCTTATCACAGTCTCAGACATGTAAAAACACAAATGATCCTCTTCATATCTCAGCACGGCAGTCAGGATAACTAACAGACACACAAGACACACGTTTAAAAACAAGAAGCAAATTACCTTTGTTGGTGTCTGTGTACAGCAGAGTTGTTTAAAACTGAAAGCGAGTGTTTTGTGTGCCGCAGCAGTTTTATGATGTGTGTGTGTGTTTGTGGTGTGTGTGCGTGTGTGTGTGCGCGTGTGTGGGCGTGTTCAAAGTCTAACCAGCAGCACTTTGCTCGTCAGGAAGTTGGCGTAGGGCTTCGAGTCTGCTCGAGAGAAATGAAAGTTAAGAGGAAGAGATAAAGGCGAGGTAAAAGAATGAACAAGAATGAGATTGTTATCACGTTACCAAAAAAAGAAAAAACCCATGAAGAAGATGTCTGATGTGTCTGATCTGAGCTTCTACCTCTCCAGTCAAAAACATCTGCACTACTAAGCAGTAAAACCACAAATAGACACCTTATCAACTGTATGATATTTATTCTATAAATCAGGATTAACACTGTGGTATCAAGAAAGTGCATGTGAATCATTTTACAACATGATATGTATAAAATATACGTTCATTTATTATCAGTCTTAAAAGGAGCAATCAGTCTTTAAGATGTGGCAACAAACCTTTAACAGAAAGGCTGCTCAGGTGTTTGTAACTTTGCCAGGTGTGTCAAATTGGATTATGGGAAATGTAAGATTTTGGGAAGGATATTTTTGCCAATTCAATTCAATTTTGACAATTTTTTAAAAACTGAGTCTTTCGCAGGACTCTAAATAAGACGCTAAGATGCTAAGAAATGTCTTAGTTTAAGAAATTTCCGTTTGCGGGACAAATAAAGGAATTCTGATAGTCGGAGTACTCCTTTAATTAGAAACCCACTGGAGATGTAGTGTCACCTGTATATCACACAGTATTACCTGTGAAAATGTGGTTACCAGTATCTTTAAGTCTGTTTTTATTCTCTACTTCGTTAGTAGTAACGAGGAATGTTCATATCGTGATTCAACCAGAACTACAACAAGTAAAACTACAAAATCATTCAGATCAATAAACTTCACAGTATCTTTGAGCTTCTTAATCAAATCATAACTGTTTTTTTTATTATTTTCCACTATTTTCTTTTCATCTTGTGTATTCTTCCAAAGCACATCATCAGTTTTTAGATAGATTTTCTTTCCTTTAGGCCCCTAATTTCACAGTTTCTGTTCATTTCCTCCACTGGATCATGTCTACATGTGTTCATCGAGTACTCCTTGGCAGCTGCAGCCGCTTGCTAACACTTTAAATGTGCTTCTAAGACTTGTGTCGCTCTGGTCATCAGTCTGGTGATAGTTATAATGTCTGCCGGATCACTTCTGCCCCTCCAGGGACTCCAGCACGGCTCTAAAGATGGCGGCCACAGCCACGGCGCCGGGGTCGGGCAGGGTGACCCGCTCGGCTGCGATGTAGCTGGCTCGCCCCGCCTTCGCTGTGAGGTTACGGGTCGACTCCGCCCCCAGTGCTGCTTTCTGCAATGATGCAAAAAAAACAACAAACAGATTTAAGGGAATATAATCAAAAGCTGTGGTCAGTGTTAGAATAAAAATATGTTAATGTACCTGAACTGCAGCCTGTAGAACAGCCAGCTCTCCACCAGGTGGTGCTGTGGTTAGCTTCATCAGCTCATCCACTGCAGGACACAAAGCATCCAACTAGACAGGAAGGGAAATGTAAACAGAGATGTAAAGAGCTTGTTTAATAAACACTTTACTGCTGGTGAAATTATGAATAAACAGGAAATAGTTTAAGTTGAACTATGTAACCTTTTCAGTGTCAGTTCTGGTTGTGTAGTCTAATATTGTTGTGGGCAATGTGCTGCTTTTGTTCCCACCATAACTCAAAATACAATCCTTGTTCAGCTCTTGCAAGATGCTATTCCTTGTATCCAGACATCTGTCCCCGTTTAAAGGCCCATAAAAAGTTGCACATTGTCCCTTTAAATTAGAAAAGAAGCGTGAAAGATAGCAGAGAAACGAGAAAATAAAACCCTCTCTGACCATCGTTCTGTCTCCAGGCTCAGCTCCACCGTATCTGAAAGACAGATGACGTTGCAGAATGTTTAAATTCATCAGAACTATTTCTGAACTTTCATTTATTTATTCAACTTTCGTTTTCGTTTTCTTCCGCTTTATCCATGCGGGTCAACTTTAAAATTGATAAATATAAAAATGATGCGTCATCCTGTTGCTTCCCTTTTCTGTCTTCTAAAGATATTATGTCTCAAATCTTGTCTTTACTTTTTATTCAGCCCTCCACATTTAATAGAAAGCCACAGAACCGCACGCACACTCATACAAAGTGTACCTCTTCATGGCCTGTGTCCCAGCATGCATTGCACTCGCCCATGCGGCAGCGTTGCTCCACCCCTTCGTCACGTGACCGGCCGCTGCAGTCAGGAACAAACTGTACAACTGAAAACACACAAGTAGATGAGTGCGGTGGAAAGAAAGCGTGGATTACGACAAAATGTAGGAAACCTACCGCTCCCGAAGACCCGCCCATCTTCTCCTGCACCAATCCAGCGAGGACTGACAGCAGTTTCCCGGGGCAACCAGGGACCACATGATCCCTGAGCCACTCCTGAATGGCTGAGTGAGCATTTTCACAACGTTAAAAAGAGTAATTAGGAGAAACTTCACCGTGCTGATGTTGATGCTGCACTGTTACTTACTTCGAGCGGCCTGTGCATGAGTGTTCCCACAATCTCCGTCCCCGGATGCACGGTCCAGGGAGTTCAGTTCCTCCTGCTTTTCCGACAAAGTGGAGCAAATTCTCTCCAACGCTTTACGCATCACAGGACTCAGAGGGCCTGGAAGAAACCACGAGCCGACATACTATTACAAGAAACTTTTACAGCAAAGGATGACAAATGTACACACTGTATGTAACCATGGAAACTAACCCTCAGAGTGCTGTTCGTCCTGAGGCCGCGTGCTCGCCGCTCGAGGGACCGTCATGTAGCTGCGTCCGCTGACACACACACTGCTGAGGTTTGGCCAGGCGGGGGCGCTGGTCTTCGCATCTGTTTGGGTCAAAGGATGTTAAATATCTTCGAGTGTGTGTGAATATTCGATCTTGTCCTTCTACCATTGTGAGGACTGAGTACATTTTAGTCACTGTGAGGAAATTTTTTTTGCGAAAGGACGACATTTTGTGTCAGGGTTTTTTAACATTTCTGTTTATGTACAGTTTAAATAAACAAGATATGATGTGTTAATTAGTGAGCTTTACAGGTGTTGTCTTTTGGACAGTCTTTATGCTAAGATAAGCCAATTCATACTTCACACACTGCTATAAAACTGTTACTGATCTTCTTATCTTACTCTTGGAAGGACGGAAAGCAACATACCTTCCAAAATGTCGAACTATTCCTTTAAAAATAGGGTTAGTATTGATGTTGACGTCTGTACAGGCTTACCAAACAGTCTCAGTGTTTCCTGATCGGCCTTCATCAGACTCAGCGACACTCCCGCCATCTCCAATGATGTCATGAACGACCCGGACATCACCCTGGCAACCACAACACCGCGACCCTCTGTAACAGTAAAACCCGCCAGACAGATTTACCATCAAAGAGAGGTCGTAATGTCAAAAAGACTTGAGGAAATAGAACCCTTAACCCTTACTTCTGGTTTTTAAGTCGAGCAAATGAGTCCATAGTTACCCAGACACATAAAGGCTGCCCTAGTAACCACTGCCATCTCCAGACACGACAGCGCTCCGAGGTTGTTCACACAAACGACCACATTGTCTCCTGTAGGGAAGACGCACTCTGAGTTCAAATACAAAATTGGCTGCTCACTTTAAACGTTAAATACAAGATACACTCAGAGGACCTGACTTCACAGGCAGATGTGATTGGCTGTTAGGGTTGGTCATGTGATCGATCATGGTCTTCACCACCTCATCTGCAGACGCCACCTTAAAATATAGACAAATAAATTAAAATATAAACAGAAAAAAGATGATTAGAGAGTTATTCAGGCTGGTAATGGCTCGATCTGAATCACCTTTGACCTTTTGATTCCAGGTTCGCCGTGGATTCCTGAAGAAGATGGAAAACACCAGTCAGCTTTTAAGAGTTTACAACAATTTATCTCCCTCTGTCCTTCTTAGATACGCTTTAATAAGGGAGTGAGTTTAACCAGTTTTCCAGACTTTTAAATCTGGCACAATTCCACCTTTTCTTCTCCTCCTCCTCCTCTCACTTCTTCATCGTCCCTCACCCAGTCCCAGCTCCATGTCTCCTGGCGGCAGCTCAAAAGAAGGCAGGCAGCCTGGGACGCTGCAGGGAGACAGACTCACCCCCAGCGTGCCTGCAACACACACAGCAACAAGATTTATGAGGGGAAAACATCCCAGAATTTCTCAGAAAGAGCAGAAACAACAGACTCACCGATCCCCTTCAGCACCTCGGTCACCTTGGAAACAATCTGGTCCAACGGGCGGCCTTCTTCTGCCAAGGCTCCTGCCAGCTGACAGAAAGTGTGAACAAAAGCCGTCAGTCCAACAGTGTCTACTCAGGCCTGTGAGAGTTAACCAATCAGAGAAGACTGGTTATACAGGGGCGGGGCTTAAAGAGACAGGCACTAAAATGCAGTGGTCAGGCGAAGGGTGAATAGAGGTGCTGCAGCATGAGAAAAATTATGTAAAGCATGAAAACATTTGTAGTAGACCCTGGATACCTTGTGTATGAAGACGGTGCCACACAGGCCCCTCCTCCCGGCCTTACTGGGTTGGTCAAAGGCGCAGTCCTCTGCAACTATCACCATGTCAACAGCGACGCCGTGGTTACGGGCCTGCTCTGCCGCCAATCCAAAGTTGAGGCGGTCGCCGGTGTAGTTCTTCACGATGACAAGCACTCCGGATGCCCCTGTGGAGGGAGGAGGGATGATATTCTAGGATTAACTGTCATAAAAATCAATACGTTTTATACCCTTTAAGATGCTTTTTGAAACCATGAGACCCCTTTTATGGCTTTAATGATAAATTAGACAAAAGACTAATCAATATAAATGCAGTACATTACCGGCATTGTGCAAGGAGAGGATGGCAGCCAGGATGCTGGCAGGAGGCGGCGATGCAAACACTCCACCTGCTACAGCTGCTGACAGCATACCTGCCCCAACATAACCTGCAGACACATGACGACGCATGAGGAATAACAGCTCGGATACTTAAAGACAGCCTGCGTTGCATTTTATTTAGATAAGTCCGTACCTCCGTGTGCCGGCTCATGTCCGGACCCCCCTCCGGACAGCAGGGCCACTTTGCCCTTCAGCTTCTCCAGGTCGGACTGGAGCACGACCCGGTGGCCCTTCAGCAGAGAGAGGCCCCCGCTGGCCCTCACGAGGCCGCAGAGAGCCTCATCCACGCAGCTGTCAGCCGCGTTTATCAGCTTCTTCTTTGGCTGAGAGACAGAGACAAACAAGACTTAAATACAAAATATAACAACGTCACAAAATACTTTTATATCGAGGTAGTCAAATCTACGTCCTCTCTGTGAGTGTGAGAAACGAGCCTTTAAGTTCTTTGTTCTTTGTGTTTTATATGACTGAGCCTACAATTAAAGATATTTATTCTTATCTCATAATATATCAGACTTTGATTCTTTGCCTGCCTGCTAATCTCTGTGTCCAAGGACATTCATTTATTTATTAGATTTAGGCTAGTTAATTGTTCTGTATAGATTATTTAGGCATTTTATTTCAAGTAATAATCAATACATTTCCCTATGCAGACAGTAATGTTATAACATAATATAATACTTTAAAATGAAGATAACTAGTAAAATGTAATATACTGCATTTTGAAAGTAACTTTCCCAACACTGGACATTTATAAACACAAACACACACACAGTTAAATCAAAGTTTACACAAGCTGCTCAATAAAGTTTTATCTGCACCAACATCACAGGTAAACATTATAAAAAGTTGGATTAGCAGCTTTTCTTCAGGTGTGTTGTCACTGCAGGAGCTGGACTCTGATCCTTCATAGTAACAAGAGTGCACAGCAATGCTAACTCCAGCATGCTAACAAAACACTGCTGTCAGCGTTCATTCAGCACTAAAACACACTCAGATGCACTCACAGCTCAGTGCAGCTCATCACTAATGGTTCATTATACATTTAATTATTAATGTTTACCTCCATTTGGACTTTTCTCGGTTCTGGTCCCTCACGGCAGCAGGTTGAACCAGAAGAGCGAATGAAGCTAGAGTTAGCGAGAAGGACGCCGGATGTAGTGTGAGCTCGCCTCCAAAATAAGAGCGGATGATTTCTCTAATTTTAGAAGTCATACTTGAGATAAAATATTTGATACTATGTAAACTTAAGTCTTTTGATACTTGATTAAATTATTTAGACAACATTTTATGTTTTTTTTTGCTAAATATGGTAGTTTGGCCCTCAATGTTAGATTTTGACTAAAAGTAAAGATATTGCGATAATATATTACTTTCACAAAAGTAGTGGCACTGGTGATAATATGAATAAAAGTGAATTATATTTAATCTATGTATGTATCTACTTCATACTATGGGTTGAGAGATTATTGGGTAGTCAGATTATTGGATCCAACATTCAGCATTTGTCTGATTATCCGAATCAGTGTTTGTTTTAAACCAGAATAAAATGAATGAACTGAAAATGTGCTGCTTTGGAACTGATATTTCATCTCTGCTAACTGTCTTGTGAGTTTGCACGTGGATGTGAAACTAAAGTGCTTATTGTAAATAACAAAAACGTTAACATTTGTAAAAAATAACAATACAATGATTAAATATATTTTGTTTATAAAGAACTTTCCATGGTACTCAAACAAACTGTGCATGATATAGAATGAAAACTTAACACTGAATATATACAAGAGCTCAAGTGAGTAGTATGTTTTTTATTTTGAAAAGTCGAGCGGAAGTCTTGCATCATATACACAGTATTAGATGTTAGTCTGATGTTAGAGCTTCATTGACTTCAGTCACTCCCACTTTTTATTTCCTGTTAGAGATAAAGTTGGAGTAGATTTCTCAATCTAGTAGGAGGAGCTCGTTGATACTGTGTGTTGTATACAAAGTGTTTCACCTAATAAAATAAGTAATAGAATAATTTTTGATTGGAACATAATATGACAATCGTTACTTTTAGAAGAAAAAGCTATTGTATGTACTGTACAGTATATGAGAAATTACTGGAATAATCATCTTTGTGTACTTTTTAAAAGTTCCACACAGTAAAGAATAAAATAAAACTATAAATCAGAATATTTTACTTTTGCTGGACCATCTGTTTTACTCTCAGCGACCCCTGGAGGTCTCCAGACACTGCTTTGAAAAACTAAAAATGTTTAATAGTAATGTAAATTTACATTTCGCTCCATTTAAACTCAATGCAAGTCATATTTGAGTAAAAGTTTAGATAATCATAAAAAATGTAAAAGTCTGAGTAAAATTTTCTGATGTTAAATGTACTTGGATAAAACTGGTTTAGAATAGGAAAAAATAAAAGTGATGTGTTAAATAAAATATAATATGCGAGTAAAATTAATTGAAATATGTAATTCTAAATATTTTATTTTGGTGTTAAATTAATTCAGCTAACTTTATTTTTTCATTAAGTTTTACTTTAGGCTCATTAAATAGTCTATTCAAATTAATCCTAACATTGTAAAATGTAATGTCCCTCTTGGGACAGACTCCGCTCGCCCGGGCCGCTCTGTGAAAACATCGAGCCAACCCTCCTGTTCCTCCTGCATGACGCACGGAGCCCAGCCAGTCCGCTCGGCTCGGCTCAGCTCGGATCAGCTCGGACCCGTCCAGAGCAACATGCAGGATGGCGAGTGTGGAGACAGCCGCCGAACACGAGCGTATCCTGCGGGAGATCGAGAGCACAGACACCAACTGTATCGGACCGACCCTCCGGTGAGTACGACCCTCCCCCCCGGTGGCTGTCCTCCCCGCGGGGCGCCCCGGTGAAGGCAGCTCAACGGTCGGCGTCAGCCCGCTGAGGGAGCGCGGCTAGCCTCGGCTAGCAACTCCTGCGAGCCTGCTCAAAACTTTAACGGTCGTGTTTCCATTATCGGACAGCTAGCCGGCTAACTCTAGCAAAACAGAAAAGCTAGCTGATTTACAGCACAGACACCGGTGTACACACTCTCACAGTGACTCCTCGGTATCTCGGATGGATAGTGTGTTTTCACCCGACATTGTCCTTTCAGCTTTGTCGCCAAAGTTTGCCAACTTGTCCAGCAACTTAAGCCAATGCAAGCTAACTCGGCTAGCTAACTAATTGACATTCTGCTCACTGGTGTCAGAGCTGACAATGAGATGCGAGGTTGTTGGTGGTGGCCGAGAGCTCTCTTTCCTCAGTGTGGCTCTTTTATTCATCATTTTTAAAACCTCCTAGCATATTCTGTGGTGTGTTTTGGTGGCTAGTTGTCAGTTCGCCCTGCTAGGTGGCTAGCAACAGGCGAGATAAATGAAGGAGTGTCAAGTGCAGCAGCTTTATCAATCCCTGCCTCCGTCTGTCTGTCTCTCTGTGTACACAATGAATGAGACACACACTGCTCACACACTGCTCACACACTGCTGGAGGTAGTCTGGAGTTTCAACACCACATTAAACATGACACAGAGAGACACTGGCTGAAGTCTGGTCATGTGTTTCACTGCCTATGAGTGTTTGCACTGTTGCTCAATAATTTAGTGGAAGCAGCTGAATGACAGTCCTGTTTGTATAGCTGTGTTGTTTTATGCCAGGCTGTATGGTTTCACATCCTGTTAGTGAGGGCGATATGTTCTCCATGCAGCGTTACTTCAGCCGGGTTTGGACCTGAAATGGGTCACAGCAGAGGACCTAGTCTGGATTTGTGTACTTTCTGTCTCTGGATGTCATTTAAAGGTCTCATGCTGGGCTAGTTTCCTTGCTCATACTTCTGTTCTGGGTGTCTGCAACATGTTTATGGACTGTTACTTTCAAAAAAGACATTATTTTTCTCAACCTGTCCATCGCTGCGGCACCAAGGATGTTACATTGAAACCTGGACACAGCCGTGGAAGCAGAGCCTTGCTTGTTCCTAAGAAAGCTACTATTGTATGCATGAAGCCATTAAAGCTCGACTTCCTGGCTATGAAAATACCCAGACCGGATAACCTCCGGTTTAGTGCCTGGCTACCTTGAGTAGGGATCCAATAATTCAGTCGTGCAGGATTATTGGACCTTATAGCTCAAATTACGATAATCAGGCCACCCTGAATAAAATGTAACCACTTATTTACAGATTTAAATTTGGATTCAAAGCCTGGCATCTTTCTGGGGGCTTAATTAACCCTCTGTCCCCTTAAAGCCCCGCCTCCAAAAAGCCTAGTGTGCTCTGATTGGTTAGCTCTCACAGGTCTGAGCAGGCACCGCCCACCTTTATTTCTGCAGCTGCTCTGTCGGTGTTTTTGCTTTTGCAGGGGTGTTGACTGTATTTTGAAGGCACGGTGTCATGGAAGTCTTACTTTCTACAGTATGATGTCTTTAAAAATAGATTTGATTGATGTTTATTTTATCTCAGTTATTTCCTCTTGGATGAAACTGTGTCCTTGGCAAGCGGTGCGTAAAACTGACTCTCCAAAGAGGAAGTAAGTTATGAATGAACGGGGAAATGCAGCAGAGTGACTGAGCTAATGAAGGCGTGGTAGAAGTTTGTGTGTGTGTGTGTGTGTGTGTGTGTGTGTGTGTGTGTGTGTGTGTGTGTGTGTGTGTTAAAGCTGCAATAAATGATAAGTTAATTGATTGATTCAATTGTAGCTGGAAAGAAAATGTATTTCCTTCTATTAAGATCATTTAATTCAATTATTTAAATATTTTTTCAATTGAAGAAGTAAAAAATTTGCTGGATATGCTGCTTTTTTTTGTTATTTGTGAAGGTAAATGAAGAGACGTTGGGTTTTTGACAGCGATGATAAGTACTGACGAAGTACCTCAAAATTATACTTGAGTAAATGTACTTAGTTGCATTCAGTCACTGGTTTTAGACTGTTATCTGGACAACAGCAACAAGTTGAAGACGTCACATGCCTCCGGGAAATTGTGACGGGCGTTTTTCACAGTTTTGTGACACGTCATAGACCATGACATGGATCAATCATGATAATTGATAGGCAGATTAATCGATAATGAAAGTAATCATTATCTTGCAGCCCTACATGTGTTTTTCCTCTCGTCCCTGCGTTGTTGATCACTTTCTCCAAATAGTCCACAGACCTATTTCAGCTCGTTATTTAGGCCAATTACTGCCTGATGGGACGTTAGTGAGACCGGAGAAGTGTGTGTGAGTGTGAGTGTGAGTGTGAGTGTGTGAGTGTGTGAGTGTGAGTGTGTGAGTGTGAGTGTGTGAGTGTGAGTGTGTGTGTGTGTGTGTGTGTGTGTGTCTACTTGCACTTATGTCTTGACAGCTTTGTGTGACACCTCTAGCTGCCACATTCTCCTCTGAGTGCGTTAGCGAGCTGCTCGGTGGCTTCACGTCTTCCAGCTTCCCGACTTACTGTCCGACTGTCAGTGTTTCCACTTCAGCCACACACACACACACACACACACACACACACACACACACACACTCTCTGAAAATATATAAAAGCAGCGTCTATGTTTAGAAACCGTCTGCTACATCTTTAGCTATATTTGGCCCAGAGGGAGGTTTTTATTGGGCTGAGATGTTCGATGACGAGGGATGAAGCCGTTAGAGACGCAGCTCTGGTTTTTGTTCTGTGATCCCTCTTGTTAACTTCATGTTTGATTTAGATTTGCTGGTCAACTTTTCCATGTGTTTGTCCGTGCGTGAAGCCAAAGAAAGGAAACAACAGAACCATAAATCTGTTGACTTGAACAGTAACCAGGAATTATGAACTAATAGAGTCGTTAGTCATGTTGGCCGGTGGTAGCTTTACTTGTCATCAGTCAGTTTTTCCTGTTACAGAAATCCTATTTTGTCGGGCAGCAACAGATTATTTTCACTGTTGAAGAGCTGACATTTATTTTGTCATTAAATAATTAATCATCGTCATGAAATCTCTGTATTTATTGAAGAAGAACTTCATTTCTCGAGCATTTTCGCTGGATTCTTCTTCGATTAATGCCTGAATTGTTTATTGGATTATTCCAGGATCATTACAGTAACAGAGATGTGTTTAAAAAGCTTTATTTTAGAGATTAAATGAGTTCAATCTCCTTAAATGTGATCATTTTTATTATATAACCTCAACAATTTTGTATAATTTGATCCATATTGTCACATGTAAGGATCCAAACTCAGTAGTCACTCTCCCAGGACCAAAAGCTCATTGAACAGCCAGGAAAAACAGGTTGGCAGTGAGAGTTTGAGGCGTGTGTGTGTGTGTGTGTGTGTGTGTGTGTGTGTGTGTGGGTGTGTGTGTGTGTGTGTGTGTGTGTGTGTGTGTGTGTGCAGGTCGAGGCCGGCGTCAGCATTCCTCCCTCACAGCAGAGTAACTCAGGATAGCTCTGACGGGAGCAGCCGACTCCCTCCAGTTACAAACCTTCACCTGGAGACGGGGAACGCCCGGGATGTGTCCGTGACGCCCACGTTCAGGCTGCAAACCACTTCTGCTGACTTTGACTCTAATCTTAAGTCATCTGTTGTGGCCAAATCCAAGTTGTAGAGGCGGGAATGAGAGCTGAAAGCATTGATGAGGAATTGGATGAACTGTTGGTTGGATAGAAGAAGAAATTTATCAGATTTTGTGTATCTTGGAGGATGTTTCAGTCCATTCTGACCTTTCTGTTCTCGTTTGTGAGCTTATTTTAGAGCCGGTGTGGATGAAAACACACAGAAACGTCATAAAGCAAGCCAGCTGATGGGACTTATTTCCACACTTACTGTACACATACAGTACAAACATCTCTCTGTTACTGTGCGCTTGCTTGATTTCCTTGCATCACTGTCAGGTCGCGTCGCTATCAGATAAAAGTTACGTCATCGCAAGAAGAGTCACGAGCAGTTTGGAGACGAGTTTAAACGCCTCTGGGCGTATCTGCGTTTCAACACGGGCTTATTTAAGATGGCATTTATTTTGCGAGGGCTTGGTAAAATCAGAGAGGCTTTGCGTCGGTCTGCAGGGAGTTTTTTCTTGTCCCGATGAGGCAGTTTCAGTGTAGAGTCGCTGAGGACCGCAGAAAAAGTTGTGATTGTGAAAACAAGAGTGATGAAAGAGTGACGGACGGAGAGACGGACGAATCCGCGACTCTGCTGCTCTCAGCAGCGTGTCTGCGTCTGCAGCAGCTGACAGGTTCAGCCTGAAACTGCAAACATTCGCAAGAAAACATATCAATCACAGAGACGGAGTGTGTTTTTTCTCAGGGCTCATCTCTTTGTCACAACACGCAAAGAGGATTCAGAGAATCAGAGAGCGTGCAGATGTAGCTGGAGGTCTGTGTGTCTTTCTTCGTTGTGTGTTGCTTGTGCAGGCTGAAACTTTCAGCTGTGTCAGACTTTGGTCATTTGCTGTGTACCATTCTCTTACAGCATTTATAGTAATATTAAAGTATTTAAGGGTATTAAATAGGCCTGGGCGATAAACCGAAAATTTACCTATACCGAAATTTACGACGATAACCGACGTCATTTTGGCCATGTCGGTATATTCGGTGTCATAGGCATAACATCCACTAGGGACAGGGGACATGTTAGGTCCACTTGATTAATCTACCCCAGCGTATACCGATGTGCTTATTTTACATCAATTTGATGGCAAACTCCGCCCGGTGATGCGACACCCGCTATGCCAGGTTAGTAATCAAGTGAACCCACTCTCGCTGTGATTCGGACAGTTTGTGTAATGATGCTGCGTTCAAAGGCTGCAACAGGCCACTGTCTTCAGCCGGGCCGGTCCATTGATCAAACATTTGTGTTTTGTTTTTTATTCACTCAAAATAATGACTGTATTTCCAGCTAGAAAACGCGCATCTCTCTCCTCCCTCCATTGTTGTTTGCATTTGTGTCTCTGCGTGGTCTGACACGTGAGTGTCCTCATGCTGGAAAACGTGACTTCTCGCGTACGTGACGTCACTCCCCGAGACGCAAGAAGAAAGCAAAAACATATGTTTTTTACTAAGGAAAATGACAAAACTAGTAACGCGTTACCGGCATCACTGATTGTGTAGCTTAAGTGCACCATGGAGCATGAAGATGTAAAGAAAACAATAAAAACAGTAGAATTAACTTTGAGCAAGTTTGGAGGAAAGTCGGAGGTGTGGACCCATTTTAAACAAGTCGTGGGCCGTGATAATAACATTTGTCGGCTTTGTCGAGTGCATTAAGTGCGCACTTGTTGCATTATTCATTAAGATTTCTGTAGTTTGAACAACTCGCAATTGTAGTCGAGAACGTCAGTTTTAACAGCCCACGTATCAAACAGTTGTCGGGTTTAAATCGATCTCGGGCTCATAATTACATTCAGTGTGTCGGGCCGGGCTCGGACACAACGTGCACGGGCTGGGGTCGGGCTTGATTCTAAGCTCTACTCAGGTCCAGCCGCGACTTTAGTAGTAGGGTTCTCCCAGTGTGAGTAGCAGGAGGACGGTCAGCTCACCTCCCAGAACATGGCACTGAATCGCTGGAAACTGATTTAGGGACTGTCATCAAATTACTTAGCATAAATATATTAATACAAAATAATTGCAGTTCTTTCAGTATCTTCCATGACATGTGACCCAGTGACTCCAGCAGCAGATTGTATTAGTAAACTGGATGAATGAGACACAGCTATGTTTATTGTACTTTAGTGCTTCCTCTATTTTATATGAATATTAATATGCAGAAATCTTGATTTTTTTTCTCAATAGCTTCCATGTCATGTGACCCTCTGACCTCTGAAACAGATTCTGTGTCTATCAAAAATATATAATGATAAAGAAAATAGTGGTAAAAAAAGTTCTCTAATGCTCAAGAGGTTAACATATTATTAAGCAGCAATGTCAACTTCTCTACTATTTTGTCTCGTGTCTTAGATTCTGATTCTGAAGTCCTCAAAATGTTTATTTATTTACATCCAACCTCTTCCACCACCTGCAGTACAACCACGTGATTCAATTCGAAGAAATAAAAAAAGCGAGAAGCGAGAAGCTTAGAATTTGTTTATAAGGGACTGTATATTTTATACTTTTAAACTCGTTAAAAGTAATCTGTGCTTTTCAGCTGTTCAGTTGTGTGCCTATCAGTTGTTCTTAACTACTAAATAAATAATATAAATCTTAACGACAATGTAGTTTTACAGTCCTTTAAAGTGGCATTTCTGTAAATACACAGGATTTTTTTTCCTTTTTTTTAGGTGCGGGGGGGGGGGGTGTTACTTATCGTTCATTTATCGTTATCGAGGTGAGTTGCTCAATATATCGTGATATTGATTTGAGGCCATATCGCCCAGCCCTAGTATTAAACCTCAGGACAAAGGGGAATGAATGAATGCAGATATGAACTAAACCGAGGGAGTTATAATCCGTGTCTGAAATGAGGTGAATCATCCACACTTGTAAGCAGTAGCTGCTCCTGAGGAGCGTGAGCTGTATCTGCCTGATGGGACTCGTGCTCGTGTGTGTCGCTTCAGAAATAGCTGAATGTGTCACAACCTCTCTTGTTTCTTCTTATCTCGCGCTCATTCCAAGGTGTGCTGCGCGCTGCGTCGGATAATCTTATCGGACGACTCGAGTCTCGCTGCTGCAGGCGAAGCAAAGCAAGGCGAGGCGAGCCCCTGTCAGAAACTTTACAACACTCCCTCTGAGTGTGTGTGTGTGTGTGTGTGTGTGTGTGTGTGTGTGTGTGCTGAGCTCCACCCTGTGTTTAACAGTGTGCAGCTGGTCAGATTTAGGCATTAATGACAGGGGGACTTTTATTCACGTGCTCATTATGTGGTTTTCTATGACCGTGGTAAAATGCTTGCTTCTGATTGGTTGGCAGGTGGTCATGTTTAAACGTCGTCACGCTGCAGCTCAGTTAAACGTAGCGCACGTAACCGTAGCAACAACGCTGATGCTTTCCGAACTCGGTGAAGGTGTTGGATGGTTTGTTGTGAGTGCTGACTCTGAGGAAATGTGTGTGTGTGTGTGTGTGTGTTACAGCCCACACATGGAACACACACCCCGCTGAGTCATCAGACTGCACAAACACACACACACACACACACACACACACACACACCATTCATACACACTGTTTGGTTGGTGTGCTCGACTTAAGTGGGTTAAGATCCTATTTAGCCAGCTGTCGGGCCGCCAGCAGGACACACACACACACACACACACACACACACACACAGCTGTTAACAATGATGTCATAACTTGGAGCTCATTTTCTCGAACTTCTGGCGAGTCACAGCTCTCCAACACCACCTCCTCCATCCGTCGATGCTGCGCCCCCACCTCTCTCTCTCTGCCCTCCGTCACTCTTTGTCCGTCTCCTCTCACATCGCAGGACGTGCGACGGAGGCGAATGAGCTCGAACACACGTCACGCCACAACTTTCTGCTGCTCGACGCAGAAAGGAAAAAACTCTCACGATTCTCCTTCACCGTGACTAATCTACAACAGAAGTTTCTCTAATATTACATAATTTAACCGATCGTGTTCTTGAAAACATGTTGTTTCTTACAAACAGACTTAACCTTTTCAGAATGATTCAGTCAGCAGAAAATATCGCAATACCAGGTTTTTTCCAGTATTTTGCAGCCCTGTTGTGGAACAGGAGGAGAACAGCAGTGCAGTTTGTGTGTTTCAACCCTTGAAACACACAGAGACACTTAATTTGATTATTTTTTGTTATAAGAGGGTTTTTTTGTTTAACCTGTTTTGCCCCTGTTGCAACATTAACTTGCTTGTCCCTTCTACGTTTTAACACATATCTGTACTTTCTCCTCCTCACATTTTCAAAACAGGCTCGTTACTTTAGTTTGAATGCATTTAGGGGAAAGAAGACGTAAACAGACAGAGAGGGAGACTGGAATGTGGAGAAAAGGCGTCTTGTGTCTCGTATCTGCAGAGAGTTTCTTAATTTCTCTCTTTGTTGCTGCTCGGGACACTTTACTAACCCAACATGTGTCTGTTTGACGTCCTGGGAATGAGACTAAACAATCAAATATCTTTGTGGTGTGTTCAGGAACAGCTGGGATAAATCCAACTGATTCTACCTTCAAATGTAATAGTCTGTGAATTATATTAATATGACGTGAGCTTCAGCTAGCTTTGATCAGAAATGTCTCTCAGAGGGAGACTGTTTTGATACTCTGAGTACATGTCAGAACCTGTACTTTATTACTTTTACATGAGTAAAGAAGTTGAAGCAGTACTTTTACCAGAGTCTGTTGTTACACCAGTGTCTGTACTTCTACTGGAGGAATGAATATGTGGACAAAATGAGGACTTTTCTGTAAACTACTTCTGTCTTTCTTTCTGTCTTAAATCCTCCGGTTCTCCTCGTTTATCTCGGCACCGCGACGTTTGCATCATCCAGCTCTCGTCCGACGTCGGCCTCGTGCTGTAGTAAGACACAGACGTGCAGAGCAGCGATGAGGTGGAGCCACACCTCCTCTCCTCTCTGTGGCAGACGGTACCAGGCACTGTGAGACACACGGGATGGTAATAAAACACTGGTCCACTCTGTCAGAGCCAAGGAACCAGCTCTGTCTCTGGTGCTGCTCATGATGCAGCTGTATGACGGTGATCATGATCAAACTAATCTGGATTATCACTGGAGCCAATCTACTTAACAGCTGACACAGTGATGATGTCATCAGGATGTCAGGATGACTCTTTCATATCATCTAAACATACAGTTTCATTATAATAACGTCAAACATCCTCCTTCACTCGCTGTTTGTCTTAATTATTCTATCAGTCACTCATTGTTTGTACTCTGTGAACCTACACACGCACACACACACACACACACACACACACACACACACACACACACACACACACACACACACACACACACACACATCCAGCTCATTGTGTAGATGTTCGATGTATGGAGTCTGTTTCTATGAATGTCTTTGTTTCTCTTGAGCACACACTCTGTCGGCCCTGTGTGTGTGTGTGTGTGTGTGTGTGTGTGTGTGGGTGTGTGTGTGTGTGTGTGTCTAAAGAAAGCACATTGTGGCGTCAGACCTGCTCTCTATTGTACGAGTCGGGCATTTCCTGGTCAACAGGAGGAAGGGTGGTGGATTGGAGCCACACACAGGTGTGTGTGTTTGTGTGTGTGTGTGCTTGTTTTTGGAAGGGGAAGAACACAGGAAGCACTGTGATCACTATTACACACACGGCTTGTACACAGAAATACTCGCATGTTGTTGTCTTTATGACATCTGTGTTCTCAGGAGACCATGAGGCAGTTTGGAAGGAGAATGTTTTGTTGTGTTTTGGGGTTTGTTCGTCTGAGAAATCCCACAAAAACAGTTATTTTTAAAGGCACAGAGACGCATTTGAGTTGGTGAAGATGAGGTTTGTTTCCGTGCTGGGTTGGTGTGGCCATCCTTATTTATTATTAAATAGAAAGTCGGCCATTATTTACTCAACATTATGTTGATGGAAAGTCAGGTGAAGTTTCCACAGAACATTTGTGGAGCTTCTCAGCAAAACAGTGTTGCAGCGTTCTGCTAAACAGCTGAAGAAGATGAAGGAGAAAAAGCATCTGGCATTTCTTGCTTAGATTAAAGGCCACACTGATGTTCTCTTGATGAATGAATCGACAGGTTTCAGCTCTCAAATGTTCATTAAATGGCCAGTTTGTATAAAATGGTAATAAGAGCTTCAAAATCAATTTGGTGTGACAAACAGAGCACACTGCTCTGCACAGCACACTCTGCCCCTGATCACGGCATTGATCTGGAATCTAACCGCTCACTGCAGTCGATGGCAGCAGCTCTCGGTTATGAATGCATGGAAATGTGGAACAGGGTGGTGCTGAAGAGCGGTGCGACACCGCCCCCTGGTGGACGGAAATTGTGGATGCACCCATTTCAAAGCTGGACGCCGCACTGTTCCTCTCCTCTGTCTTTGTCCGCAGTTGCTCTTCTCTCGCGAGATTGCTAATATTTGTGAGTTTATCATGTATTTTATCATCTGCTGTTCCTAACTTTCATCCGATGTACCAAAAACTGAAAAATTCCAGCTTTTGAGTGTGATAAAAGATGTATATTAGGCTTCAGGTGATTCTGAAAGAAAGTAAATACATTTTTTCCCTCTCCAGGTCGGTGTACGACGGTCAGGAACATGGCCTCTTCATGGAGAAGCTGGACGCTCGAATCAGGAACCACGACCGAGAGATCGAGAAGATGTGTAACCATCACTTCCAGGGGTTCGTCGACTCCATCACAGAGCTGCTCAAAGTGCGAGGGGAGGCGCAGAAGCTGAAGGTAAGAAAGAACGGAGGCGCAGGACTTTAATATCTTGATACGTCTCTCTCATTGGCGCCTTGTCTTTTTGCCTCAGAGTCAGGTGATCGACACCAACAGGCGTCTTCAGGATGACGGCAAAGATGTAAGTTGACGCAAACATCCAAAATGTTCGATCAGGATTTGTTTTTAAAAACCTCTTGACTAACAGGCCTCCTCCACGTCTTCAGCTCACCAGCTCTATGGAGGAGCTGCAGCAGTGTCGAGTGCAGCAGAGAAACATCGCGACCACCATCGACAAACTGACGCACTGCCTGCCGGGTCAGTCTTTAAACTGTCGCTTCAATCACAGCAGCTCTGCTAATAAACAGACGGCACAATAAAACTTTCCCCTAACATGTTTTTTACCCCCAACAGTCTTTAAAGATCCACACTGTTTTTATTTAAACTGACTGCCTTTTGCTTTTATCTTTCTTGCCTCTTCCAGTCCTGGAGATGTACAGCAGACTACAGGAGCAGATGAGGGCCAAAAGGTGTGTAACTGATTCTGTTTTTCAGGGTAACATTTTGCTTTTAGTTTGAGTTGCAAAATCTTGGTGATATTTCCTGCAAATAAAAGTCTTATAAAGTTTGGATTACACAATTTTAAGTCTACACAAAGTTGTTTACGTCAGTTTTAGTAACAACAACTTAAACGTGGATACGAAGGCGAGGAGAAGCAGGAGGCCTTGAGGTGGGGAGCCTCGTCTATAAAAACTGGCTCTTTGGGAGGAGGAACTGGACGTTTTGGCTCTAGACTCACTCCTGGATAGAAAGTGGGAGTGCTGGGTCTGGCTGAAGACATTTTAAAGACCCCCACACACCGCCCAGACTCAAACCAACAGCCAGCGGCCTTTATCCAGCCACTCTGTTGCCTTTCGTCTGACCTGTTCAGCAGAAAAGTTGCATTGAAACATACCAATTACACAGTAGCGCTAGTCTGGTGCCAGTAATCCAAAACATGAAAACAGGAAATTATGGAACGGAGTGCATAGAAAAACAAAGCGCACACCATAGAGTTCAGCAGCGCACGCAGTATTCTGCCCCTCCCACACACCGCGCTGATTCGCTAGCACACCGCCAATCAGAGTATCCAATGGCTCTGACAGCCGACAGCCAACCTCCTCAGACTTCGCATGTTAAATTGGAGCAGAGGCTGTCCACGCGGTCCCAAACGCTTCCAATGCAGCTAAACAAACCCAACAGATGTGTTTTACCGAACTCGTCCGAGTCTCCCCAAATGCTTCAGACGGCCGGCGGTTGGCCCGGTGTGATTCAGGCTTAAAGGCCCCCACACACCGCTCAGACGTCCAACTGCCTTATCCGACCACTCTCCGACCACTCCGTTGCCTCTTGTCTGACCCGTTCGGCAGAAAAGCGGCATTGAACACACCGCTTCGACGTGCTGCCTACTCCACAGTAGCGTGTACGTTCTGCGCGTGCAGACTTTGCATGCTCAGTCGGATCCGACAACATCCGTGCGGCTCCGGAAGCTTCCGACAGAGCTGAACACACCAACATATTTGTTCCCGACCTCGTCCGAGCCTCTCCAAACACTTCAGACGTCCAACGGTTGGGCCGGTGTGTTCCTGCCTTAAGGGCCAATCCCAATGTCTTCCCTCAGGCTTAAATCCGGATATCTCACAAATGTAGTTGTCGACACTCTGCAAGCGTTTGAGTGTGAGAGGCTGCAAGGGCCTGAGATAGTATAAAAAGGAACTGGACGTTTGTTTGGACCCATCAGTCCTCACAGCCAAGTCACTGAAGGGACTGACTGGTTTCACGTCTTCCAGGCTGGGACTCAGTTTTTAACGTCACACAGAACAAACTATTCCCTCAGGCGAAGTCTGAAGACGTCCAGTCTTACGGAAACTGAGCACAGAGGGCACAAACTGTCTGCGAGAGAGCTCAAAGGCGTTTGACAGTTAGACAGCGGGACAGCCCAGCGTCCTCGTGGACTTGTGAGGATGCGAGAGTGGAAATTTGGATCGAGCCTTTTCTTACTCATGATGCGAAGCAGTGTGAAAATACAGAATGAGCTGATGAGTATTACACATTACAAGTGATCTCAGCAGAAGGAAGGAGGAGATTATGTGTCATTCAAAGGATTTCAATGCAGTGATTCTACTTTTTACATCAGACACATTTTAGAGAATCTCCATGCACAGTTTGCTCTAACACATCTGTGGTGGAGATCTGGTTTCAGCCACTAGGTGGAGCAAGAGCACTGGGAGCAGACGCCCGCGTCGCCTCACTCCGTCTCCTCTCCCCCGCCCTGCCCTTGGCCTGACCTGCAGACAGAAGTCTGGTCGGTCATAAATTTGTCGTTTGTTTGTGTGTTTTTCTGCTTCTCTCTGTCCTGCGGCTGCCGGGCGCTCAGAGAGCAGCGAGAGGTCAGCCAACAGCGACGGCTCCTGCAGGGAGAAAGTGTGTGTGAGAGATGCAGCCGAGTGAAGTGGAGTGAAGTGTTCGGGGGATATTGTATTGCCAAAGATCCCTGAGGTGTATCTGAGTGTATTTATTTCAACGTGTGTGTTTGTGTGTGTGTGTGTGTGTGTTTATCTTGCGTGTTTCTGCTTGCATCCAACAACCTTGACAGTGTTTTACCGCTGTGTGTTTGTTAGTTTTGCGAGTGTCTCCTCCCTTCAACAGAAACTCACTGAAGTTTGAATTGAGTTCATAAGAAATCAGTTGACTGTATGATTAGATAAACATATTAAAGTCGACCCTGTGTGTGTGTGTGTGTGTGTGTGTGCGTGTGTGTGTGTTAGGTACTACCCGGCGCTGCGGACGCTGGAGCAGCTGGAGCAGACGTGTCTCCCGCGGGCCGGTCAGTACCGCTTCTGCTCCATCATGGCCGAGAACATCCCCAAACTGAGGATACAGATCCGCGACACGGCCATGACGCAGCTGAGAGACTTCCTGGAGAGCATCCGGAAACACTCGGACAAGATCGGAGAGACCGCCATCAAACAGGTACGCCGAGCCTGGAGCCTACGTTACCCACAATGCAACTCAGCTGCCGGCAGCTCAACACACGTTCATGGACGAGAGTAGAGCTGTTCTGATCCACACTTGAGCTACGAGCTGTTAAAATCAGACGGTGCTATGTACAGATAATCAAGTAGTCGTCAACAATGAAATTTGTCGCCAACTATTCTGTTAACTGGTTAGTAGCAATTTTTAAAGAAAAATACAAGTTAAAATTCCCTGATTCCACCTTTTTAAATCTGAATATTTTCTGCTTTCTCTCCTCGTCTATGATGATAAACTGAATTTCTTTGTGTTTTGGAGAAAATCAGACATTTGACGACGTCATCCTGCGTTTTAATTGACATTTTATAAACCAAACAACTACTCACTTAAATGAGAAAATAGTGGAACAATAATCAACAGTGAAAATAATCATCAGTTGCAGCTCCGATGCAGCAAACTGAGAACGTTCCTGAGAAGAAGTCGTCTTTAACTCGGGCAGCAACACAGCCATGAAGATCAGCACAGACAGACCATTACAAAGTCTGTTGTCTTTTCTTTGTGTTCACAGTAGTTCATCTCTCAAATAACTACTGTGATGTGTGTGTGTGTGTGTGTGTGTGTGTGTGTGTTTGCTGATAAGGACTGCACAGTGTTGCTGTCTCTTATCCCACAATTGGGGTTTTGTTCTCCATCATGTCTTTGTCTCTGTGTCTGTTAATCAGAAGCAGCCTCTCTAAGTGTGTGTGTGTGTGTGTGTGTGTGTGTGTGTGTGTGTGTGTGTGTGTTCATTGACAAGCCACGTCGTCTCCTGCAGCGATTACATGCTTGTTTACTGGCAGTGGAACCACAAAGCGAGACACATACACACACACACTCTCACACACACACACACACACACACTCACTCTCTCACACACACACACACACACAACACACACACACACACACACACTCACTCACTCACTCACTCACTCTCTCTCACACACACACACACACAGCTGCAGAGAGAGCCCGTTTTTCAGCACTTACCTAATTGTTTTCCACTTTTTTTTTTTCCAAGGCCAAGGAAGTTTCTATACGAGTGTGTCTGTTTGTGTGTTTTGTGTTTCTCTTGTGGTATCCATAGCACAAAGTGAGGGGCCTCTTGTTTATTTGCGCGCCTCCATTATTTTGGGAATGCTGCTCCCTGGGATCGCAGGATGAAGGGGCGGGATGGGAATGAGGAAGGGAGCGCTCGACGACAGACAGATGAGCGGATGGAGACTCTGAGAAAGTGGCTGCTCAGTCTGCCGTGCTGTGTAGTTTATTGTAATCATGACGTCGGTGGTTGATAATTGTAGATTTGGACATTTTCCTACCTGCCTCCTTCCTGCTGTATTAAAGAGCAGCGACGGCTGTGGCTCAGGTGCAGCTGGCTGTCTCATAAACCTGAGGTTGGTGTTTTGATCCCCAGATGTTGGAGGAAGAAACTTAAACCCAAAAGTGCTTTGGATGAGTTTGTAACTCATAAAAGAAAGGAAAAAACATGCTAAAAATACATTTAAGCGAATGCTAGATCAATTTCACGTTCCAGTTTTCAAATTTTCTGCCTGTCACGGGGAGAGCATGTCAAATTTGCAACTGGAATATTGGAAATAGTCATTTTTTGTGGACTTTTTCTCTTGTGTTTAAGTGATCAGAGTTTTGACTGATTAGTTTCTGTTCCTCCCTAACAGATGATTCTCTCCGCTGAAGCTCTTCCTTTTTGAGCTGATGCTTCGCTCTGTTTTAGTGGTAAACTGAAGATCTTTTAGGTTTTGGCCTTAAATAATGGTGATTTTCTGATACGTATAGACCAAACAACTGGCTAGAAGTTAATCTGAAAATGAATGGAGAGTGAGAGCTGCAGGTCTTTGATACGAGATGTGTTGAAGTCGTCATACTTGCAGGTGTCCAACCTGTTCAAGTGTCCTCATATCTCCAATGATCTGTGCTGTCAGTTATCTCAGGTAACAGTTTGTGTATCTCCAGCCCTCACAAATCAACTATAGTGGAAGTCGTGCTGCATTTCAGGCTTCTATCATGAAGTTCAGAAGAAAGTAATTGGGGTGTGATGACTTTTGTCCTCTAGATGTCAGTAGAGGATCATTTCTCACCTGGTCCAAAACATTACTGCTGCCGGTGGACTAGTGATAAAGGTCGTCTGGAGAGCCAGAAACTCTCCCACGCACCTCCAGTTAGAGAGACAGAACATATGCAGATGCTTTTCTACACAGCAGAGAGGGGTCAATAGTTTGAAAAGAGTCGAGATGAAGTCATCAGTCGGCAGGTTACAATCAAGCTGAACACCTGGGAGGTTTTGGAGTGACGGGGTTCTCAATCATCATCATCGAAACACCCACTGAGGGGAGGAGTGATGTATGAACATGAAGATGTTCTGGAGGCCTTGTGAACACCATTCATGCCAGTTTTCCCTTTAATTTGTCCTCAATCTTCATGTGAAAACATGTCATTTCACAAGCAAGGACGTAACGCCGATCAAAATGAAGCTATTATGGCAAAATCTGTTCTCTGAGAGTCAGAAACGCTGAATGAATGCAGAGGAATGTGCCTTCATACGCAGCACAAGTGGCCCCCACGCATCCCTCCACATCCACACACCCCTGAACCCCTCCGTGACCCTGAGGTGGGGGGTCCTGGGACCGCGATCTCAGAACCACTGGCACAGAAAATCCACTTGCAGTCACTGAAGAAGCTAACCGCTAACTCCCCTAACCACTAATTACAAGGGAGATTATGGAAACCCCAGCGGTCCTGATACTGATACTGGGATTATGTTGTTGTATCAAATGTTTGGCCCGGAGCGCTCGCACTCAATCAGGAGCCTCATAGGTGTGCGTCCTCTCTCCCTCCTCCTCCTCCTCCTCTTTTCCCCGTCTCTCCATCTCCTCTCCTTCTCAGACAGTGTGTCTCTCTGCGGCGCTCTGTTCCAAATTAGCCCCGACTCTCTGCAACCAGCCGCCGTTGCAGCTCCCCCGAACCGAGGATGTGAAAATAAATAGATCTGGGGAAAAGAGGAGGGGATGGAGGGAGGAGATGGAGGAGAGAGCGAAGGGCTCACAATGGAGCTATTGTCTGCTGCCACATGCCCGTAGAAGAGGAAGAGGAGAGAGGGAGGAAGATGGGCGGAGAAGCAAATGTGAAGAGGTCTGAGAGTGGGAAGATGAAGTGGGAGGAAATGTTGGATGCAGAGGAAGGAGGGAGAGAAAAAGATTGGGAAGTAGAGGGCGGAAAGAAAGAAAGAAAGACGGGGCAGAAGACATGAGGAGGAGGAGGATAAAGGAAGAAGAAGAGGGGGACGAGGAGGAGGAAGAGATGGAGAAAATGATAGAAAGAGAAGAAAGAGGTATAGAAGCGTAGATGGGAAGTTAGAGGATGGAAAGAGGAGGACAAAAGAGATGATAAGGAGGAGAATAAAGAAAGAAGAGGAGGTGCGGGAAGTAAAGGGAAAGAAGGAAGACGGGATCAGGGATATCATGGTAAAGAGGTGGACAAGGACTATGAAAAGAGGAGGAGAGGAGGGTGAAAAAAGGGATAGATCAAGGAGAAATGATGGAGAGAAAGAGGAAAACTGGAAGTAAAGGGAAAGCGGAAAGGAAGGTGTAAGGATAAGATAAAGTGGACAAGGACAATGAAAAGAGGAGGAGAGGGAGGTGAAGATGAGGACCAAAGAAAAAAGAGGGGAGGTGGAGGAGAAAGAAGACAGATGGAATGAAAGATTGGGAGGAAAGGATAGAGGGTGAGAGGATGGAAAGAGAACACAAAACTAGATGAAGAGAAGAGTGGCGTGAGAAAGGGAGGGTGATGGAAAAGAGGAAGATACTGGAAGTGAAGGGCTACAATATGGAAAAGGAATATAAAAAAGAGGAGGATGCAAAGGAGGACGTAGAAAAGATGGAAAGAGGACAAAAAAGATGATAAGAAGGAGAATTAAAGAAGAAGAATGGGGATATCAGGGTAAAGGTGAATGAAAATTGGAGAGGAGGAAAAACAGGAAGTGGAGGAGAAACAAGATGGAGCAAATGATGGAGGTACAGGAAAGAGGTAGAGAAAGCAGGGATAGATAGAGAGGTAGATGAAGATGTGGAGAAATAAGGAAGTATAGGGAAAGAGAGGTGGAGAAGGATCAAGAAAAATGAGGGGAAGAAGGTGGTGTAAGAGAAAGGGAGCAGCGAAGAAGAAAAGATGAGAGGGATGAGTGAGTCTTCAGTCAGAATCGTCTCAAAACATCTGTCGTCCTTCTCTTATCATCCGTCATTTCCTTTTTCCTCTCTTTCTCTTGTCACATCACATTTCCTCCTCCCCCCCCCCTCTCTCTCTCTTTTCAAGATGTCTGCTCCTCTCCTCTGTCTTTCCATCTCCTCATCTCTTCCCTCCTTCCTTTCTTCCTTGTCTCGCTCCTTCTCGACCCTTCAGCAGAGGACGAGTTCAGAGCTTCTGCTGTGTGTTCGGTAGTTTCTACACACACACACACACACACACACACACACACACACACACACACACACACACACACACACACACACACACTAATGGGAAACAGACTGTTGGGCCTGTGAAGTGGAAGAAGATTGATTACCTGTATCTAGTTACTGAACACACACATGCGTGCGCGTGCAGCGGGGGTGGTGGAGGAGCTCGCGCTGGGCCGGTGTATTGAACCATCACAGGGAAAACCCAAGTAGACTGTTGGTGTGTGTGTGTGTGTGTGTGTGTTTGTGTGTGTGTGTGTGTGTGTGTGTGTGTGTGTCTGTGTGTGTCGTCTGCCGAATAATGCTCCACAGTTCACTGCCATCGGACACCATTATTTCTGGTTCAGAAGGCGGCCTGCCAAGAAGTGATCTATAGTAGGGATGTCCCCGTCAGGTTGTTGGCTCCGATTCTGATCCGAGTCATTTCAATCGGAGTAATATTTTTTGTTATTCAGCGGGCCTAATTGATTTTTGAGGAGTTTTACAACATGATTCAGCTGTGCAGAGCGCTTTGAGTACACCTGAGTGTGGTCCAACCACTACATCAGATACCTTCGTCAGTACTGTCCACAGAACCTCTTTTAAATTTTACCAAAACAAACCAAACTTCTCAAACATATCGGAGCTTAAACAGAAAGCATCTGCATGAAACTACCTGAATATGACACAGTCCTACTTATTTATTTATTTAACCTCGAAAAACTTCTGTGGACGTATCCTCGTTTACAACGGTGTCGAGATACAAAATACTTTGGATGCGTTTAGTATGTCAGAATCACAGACAGGGCAAAAACAATTTAGTATAAAGAATATACATTTACAGCAGCTAATATTTAAAAGCATTTACAATATAACATGATGAGAGACCAGGGATCTGAACTGCCTTAGTGGCAGTAAAGAGTTTAAGTTTAAGGCCCTTTGCAGATTATTTATCCCGTATAAAGTGCACTGTAAGAAAATGACATTGTACTTAATTAATAATAATCTGACCAAGAACTCAACACCAACTTTTGACAGTGGACAGTTTTAAAAAAATCACAAAGGATCGAGGGGCAGCAACTAGTGGTTTGTTTTTATTATTTGTTAATTTGATGATTATTTTACAAAAGTCGGAGTCACTTTGTAAGAAGCTGGAACCAACAAATATTTGACATTCTTGCTTGAGAAATGACTAAAATAAGTTAATTTCCTTTTCAACTAATTGTTGCAGCTTTATTCACAGTTACACACAGTTATCCTCGAGCAGCACAAAGAGTTTGTTGTACAGATTACACAAATTACTAAATCTACTAACACCTGCTAACATTTGGCTTTTGTCTTCACGTGTTCATTTTGTCTCCTTTTTTAGGCGCGGTTCTACGACGTGCGTTCAGTTTAAGGATGCTTATACTTTTCCGTACGTTTAGAAAAGAGCCAGACTCGATCTTTCCTCCTGTTTTCAGTCTAAATGCCAAGTTGAGATTACCGGAACGGCATTTATGTCAGCTGTGACCACCAGAGGTTTTTATAAAACTCGTATCAATTTCAGCCAGTCATTGGTTTTGAAATATCCTGCAGCGCCGGGATAACTCTTATATTTAAAAATGACCAAAGTAAACGAGGTCGGCTCGTACCGTCTTCTCAGATTAATTACAAGCAGCTCGTCGGTTAAACAAACACAAGCGGTTTGTTCAAATGTTGTCATGAGATGTATTTTTTTGTCTCGTCTTTCACTTGTTGACAGGTTGTTTTGGGAAAGCAGCTTTACTCCTGGTAACGATTACTTAGGTTCTGTCTTCCCAAAATAAGAGTTCCTCTTAGAAAAAAAAACCTGCAAATAATCTGCTTTGTCACATCATAATACTCTGTTTCCTTCCCTGAGAACAGCAGGAGGGGGGGAGGCCTGTTCCTCACAAATCGCTGCGACGCTCCCACAAGAAAGTGTTCACACCGCTTGTCAACAAGGATATCACTGCAGCTTCGCTCTCTCATTTGCAATTTCTGTCAATTTCCGCGCTCAGCCCGCAAATGCACATCGGAAGACTTAGAACCGCCTTGAAGTCCGTATGCACCTCCGGGCTGCTCTGTGGTTTTGCCGCAGTGTAATATCGAGTCATTTTAGAATATTTCGAGTCACTTTACACTAAATGGATTACAGCCCGGCTCTGATTCTGGGCTTCCTCCTCCTCCTCCTCCTCTTCACCACCTTTCCCTCTCGTTCCTCCTCCGTCTCCTTATCGCCTTCTCAACCTGCATCCACTTCTTTTCTCCCCCCCCCACATTTCGCCCCTCTGCTCCCTCGTTTCCTACGGGATTTCACGCACGGGATGACGCACGTTCCCGCACTTGAGCTTCAGTGGGGGGGACCCTGAAAAGAAACAGGACAAAAGCGGCGGGTTAAAAAGGTTTCCTATTTGCAGCAGAACTCTGTATTGTGTGATGTTGAGGAATGAAAGGCGGCGTGAGAGTGTTTACAGATGCTTCAGGACAGAAAACGCACCTGTTGGAGAAAGCCAAAGAGCTGAATTCGACCACTGAGTGGAATTTCCTGACGTGGGCGCTGACGTCAACGCCGCATACTGCAGGAGCGATGCTTTTCTCTGTTATTCACTCCGTCTCGTATAGCCGCCATTCATGGGTTTGCTGTTATGTTAATTGGTGCGTGGAAAGAAAGAAAACAAGCATTTGACGCATTAGAAAAGGAATTGAGTGTCAAGACTCTTCACTTTACGGTTGAGGTCTGTGCCGTCCCTATTCTGTGTTGTTGTCGTTGGACTTTCTTGAATAGTTCTGGTTAATTCTCGAGGAATTAGTAAAAAGACGACCTTCATTACCTCTCCTCCCTTCCTTAAAAGAGAGAGGGCACATTTCTGTTTGTCCACACTTGCGTCCAAGCCGAGGAACGAGACTTTCCACTGATTTTGTTTGTGACTTATTGTGTTACATGACTCATTAAACCTCCGTGTGTGTGTGTGTGTGTGTGTGTGTGTGTGTGTGTGTGTCTGTGTGTGTGTGTTTGTGTGTGTGTGTGTGTCTGTGTGTGTGTGTTTGTGTGTGTGTGGGCATCAGATCAAAGATGGCATTGTGTTCTCCCAACATCACTGATATCGCGTTCTTCCGGGGTTTGAACACCAGTTTTTCTCATTAAATCCGCAAATCGAGGCGCTTGAAGTCTCTGACGTGTTTATTGACGTGCCAATCGACGGATTTCAGCGCCGGGTTTAGGCTACGTGCCGGCGCCGGCAAACTGAGGAAGGCGCTGAAAATCACGTAGGTTCACAAAAGGATCTGAGGCGGATCTGGGTGTGGATGGAAAGATTCACTAAACTGGAGATCTGAGAAGGTTTTTCCCACAGAAACACTTCGGTGCACCAGGCCCGCGAAGGAGACTCAACATTGGAACAAGTGCGTAGAGTTGGGTGGCGTTCGACGGACGTGTCCAAGAAATCGGCGTTTTCATTTTCAGATATTAGCGATTGTGTTCAAACAAACATAAAAACTCTGAGATTGAGGATTGAGGTTCGGCCACCTCTGATAGAAACGTGCCTCTGTTGTCATTTTGTCTTGGATACCAAACTTCCTGTTTGATTTATTTTTATTTTTAGTATTCCTTGTCCGACGCTGCCGCAGAGGGACCCGAGTGCCTCATTTCCTACAACGCTTGGTTTTCCCCAAATAGTCCCATCGACAGGACATCAGATATTACATTGCTCATTGCATTGTTCTGGGGAAAATCTTTCCCTTTAGACTTCATATCCATTTCCTGCTGTCTTTGCCCCACCTTCTTTAATGTCGGAATATTTTGGGGAAACTTCACCGATCATGGAGTTCATTGTCCCATATTGAATATGTATCACTAGCTTGTAAAATGGCCGTTTGTTCGAAGCCTTTTTCGCTGTAATTTTGCGCCAAAACCAACTCGAGACACCGTTTTAAAGGTGCAGTATGTAGTTTTGAGGAGGACGTTTTGGTCAGAAGAGAGAGATCTTCACTGACCGATTATTTTTCTGCCTAAACAAACTTTATAAACAGACTCTCTTTGTTTTCAACACCAATTCATACTGTTAGAATTTGTTCATATGTGGCGGACCCTGCCACCTCTCTAGTATCAAACCTTAATGTCCTCTGAGAACAGCTTGTTTAGTCACAATATTTCTAAGTTTGAATTTCTTCTTCAAAACTACATCGTGCTCCTTTCAAGCTAAACACTTTCAGATACTAAATATGCAGTGAATGGCACTATTGCACCTACAATTAGAATTAAGAAGATGATTTTAAATGAGTAAAAACACAGATTTAAACATGTAGATCGAGGCTGTCGCTGTCCTGAGCTCTACTTTTGACATGTATGCGCTTTGTTTTCAGTTTCATTGACTCTTCATCCTTCCTGTTCTTCCCTTCCTGTCTCGCTCTTTTCCCCCTGGTGTATTCTTAGGTGCTTTGGTAAATCACTTTTATAGGTCACTTCCACGGGTATTTTCATGGGACGAGGAGTGGCAGGCTCGACTCGAAAAGGTCTCGGCCGGTGACCTCGTTAGAGCGGCCGCGTTTTCTCGAGCTTCCCCCGAAAGTGTCTTTTAAAAATGGTGTCGGTCGGCTTCACTTTGCACCGTTTGTTTGCCTTGTGTAACGTACCACATGTCGGGGGCGGCACCAGTGGAGCTTGATTGCATTCGGTGTGTCTTTTGTTATCGATAAACATCTGGTTTTGGTGTCAGACCTTCAAAATCAAAGAGAGTCGACGGCTCTGAAGTTGCGCCAAAAGCTAAATGCAACAAGATCTCCTTCCTCTCAAGTAGGATCAAAACAAAGCAGGTTAAGCAGAGTATCATGTCCCGTTGGGTGAGTTTGACCTGTGTTGGCCTTTTTTCTTGTTTTGTGCTTCAGGCCCAGCTGCAGCGCTCCCTGGACAGCTCCGTCTCCACGCAGCCCAGAGTCCTGATGGGCCGACGCGGCAGAAAGGAGGCAGCGGCAGCGATGGCGGCGGCACTAGGAGCCGGGACGGACAGCGGCGGACAGGGTGGCAGTCCGCTGTCAGAACAGGACTCTGGCATCCTGGATGTGGAGGATGAAGAGGAGGACGATGATGTGAGGAAACTGCAGCATCACACACACGCAAGCACATGAAAGTACCAAGCAGCAGACGACCTTCTGAGGTTGTCTTTACTGTCCACCCCGTTAAAATGCGTCTATCAGAGAACGTTTAAGGGTTTTTTATTTGTTCCACTACAACATCTGGTGTCGGAGGAGATGTTAGTGTGACGCTGCTTCAGTTTGAGCCACAGAGATCAAGACCCGCGGCCTCGATTACATCATTGCTTTGAAGTAGGTCGTTGGAGTGCATCAACATGTTTACAGATTGTTCAAAAGATCAACTGGGTCAAATTCAAAACGGGACACAAAGCGTTCTGACACTGAACTCTCGGAGTTGTCCCTCGCGGGATCAGAAGTCCTTTTCTGCTGCCCTTGTTGTTTCACACCCAAGGAAAGCCGAGCACAATGAAGTGGAGGAGAATAGAGCTGAACTTGTCACCCCCCCTGCGCTGCCATTCTGTTTTTAAGGTCCCTGTCGTCCCCTCGGCTTATTTACGTCCTGTAAACTTGACTCAACCCTCTTCACGGGAAGACCTTGGCTCGAACAAAGGCCTGACCCCGCGGTCGCCAGGGTTACGACTGTGTTGGCGCCGATGGTTGGCATCGCCGCGGCCGCCGTCTCTCCTCACGCCATCCCTGCCCCTGCCATGTCTTTCCCTTTCCTCCCCCTCCCTCCTTTTACGTCGTCCCCTGTGCCCCTGCATCCTCTTTTCTCTGCTGCCTTTGTTCGTGACCTTTTTTATCCTCTTTCTTACCTTCACTCCTGTTTTGTCTTCGTCACCTTTGTCACCTTTCTTTTTTTTTTTTTTTTAATAACCGACTCCATCATCTCTTCTTTCTGTTTTTCTTTCCACCTCTGCCCGTGCGTGTCTCTCTGTTTCTGGCCTTCGCACACATTTTTAAATTCTTTTTAATTTCCATTTCTCTAAGCTACCCACTTCTATCTGTCGTCCTCGCTCTTCCTCCTCTCCGTCTCCATCCCTCCTCTCCCTCCACCTCTCGTCTTTAAGTGCTCCGTCTCTTTGTTTGTTCTTATTGTTTCAGTGTGTGTGCGGTTACATCAAAGCTGGCATTGTGCTGCTCCTCCAATGGCTTTCACAGACTGCAAACTTTTCCAGAGGGCAAGAGGGCACATGGTATTCTTCTTTTTTTTTTTTTTGCGTTGGGTAAAACTGCCACTGTGTTGCTCTCCTGAAGACGGAGGACGTGGGTAGAGAGGAAGGAGTGGAATGTGGGATGGTCAGACGGAGGGATGGATGGAAAGAATACGAGGTATGAACGTCTGGCGATACTGGCAGAAGACTTTCAGACGGAACAATGAAGCGCTGCGGCCCAGGTGCAGCATTCATGAAGCGCTTCTGATCGAGATGTTGCCTTAAAATACGGCAATCAGTGTTTAATCACCAGAGTTTGAAGCTACGCTGTGAACAACAAGTATAAAGGACAGGTGGTCACTGTTTCCCATCATCCTCACTATGTGATCTCACACATGGTGATACTTTCTGCTGCAGCGAGACCAAAATACAGATGTAGTGTTGGTGAATGAACTTGTCATCAGTGATCAGCTCTGATCCATTCTGTATTCCCTTGACGATGATGATGTTGTAGACAAGTGTATCAGGACGATGTGATTAAAAGTGAATTTTGCCGTTAAATAAAAATCCTCCACTTTTTTCAGTTAAGTGAGCTGAGTT